>NW_025791659.1:304827-609654 GCF_921293095.1 Ischnura elegans | reverse complement strand
TGAACCTTTGTCCTCGAGCTTCCAGAGCGTGCACATGATGGTACATCCTACCTTCTATCTTGAAGAAAGACAGCCCACTTGGGTGCCTGTACCCACCACTGACCTCTAGCGCGCAGAAGGCGAACAGGTCGTTGTACGCTCGCGATCTACCCAAGAATGTTCTATTCGAATAAAACGGTGCGTCTAGGGAAGGCAGCCGCTGCACATTAAACGATCCCTCCCCGCAGCACCACTTTCTACGTTCTTTCTCCTCGTCGAAAAGCCTAGCGCCACAGTGAGAGCATCGATGCACGCCCTCTTCCCAAAGAGACACCCTCTTCAACTTGAAAGGCGCGACGTCGTCCAGTGCCGCTGTATTCCAATAGGCCATGGGGCCATTGCTAACTATCTTTTTTCCGAGAGCAGCGGGAATGTGCCTCATGGTCTGTAAATCCGGATTACGCAACCTGTACCTCACCGACGTCTGCCGCGATGACTCTGGATTGATCTCCTGCAATCGACTGATAGCACTCGTGTGAACCCTCGGATGCGTAGTGGCGTACTTCCTTACGGCTTCCTTGTTAACCTCCGGGTGCTCGGCGACGTACCTTCTCACGGCTTCCCTGTTAACCTCCGGGTGCTCGGCGACGTACCTTCTCACGGCTTCCCTGTGAACCTCCGGGTGCTCGGCGACGTACCTTCTCACGGCTTCCCTGTTAACCTCCGGGTGCTCGGCGACGTACCTTCTCACGGCTTCCCTGTTAACCTCCGGGTGATCGGCGGCGTACCTCCTCACGGCTCCCCTATTCACTTCTGGATTGTCTTGGCTGTAGCGACGAACTGAGCGCAGATTAACGTCTGGTCTCTTTGTTGCATATTTTTTTTTTGCGGCCGCTAACTGCTCGTCTCTCGTGGTATCCAGTACCTTCGGTCTTCCGCGTTTGACCTTCTTGGGACGACCCATTCTTTTTCCGGTCATGGGAGGAGCAGTGAGTGGGTTATCTAACCTAAATAATAAGACAACAGGTTTCATGTGAAGCAGTTTGGGATCGTGAGTGACGCTGCTCCGTGAACGAATACCTGTAATTTCCGTAGCGCCGATCGTCCTTTGGCTACATGCTGCAGAAGAAGAAACGTCCGCTGGGCGTGTGAAAATGAGCCGTGTAATGGTGTATTGGTTATCATCAGGGCTGTAGTTGTTGAATGAAAGAAGCATAGAGGCCAGAGATGCGTACGTTTGGCATTTAAACAAGCTGGCCCTACCGTCGACACAGGTTCGGTAGTCGTAGTCCACAGCGTGAGAGTCGAATAAGTAAATGTTGCCACATCGGCGCCAAAAGGTAACTGAACGGAGACGACCGGTGAAAAGGAATGCAATGTCATTTTGGGTTTGTGATAGGAGGTTCTCAAGGACATGTGATAGTGACATGACATATCCCTCGACATCTGAGACATTGAGTGGATATATGCCGTAGTGCACGTCTGATGCGTCCATGTTGACTACGTTTCCCATAACTTCTAAGGACCCGGGTAATTCTTCCGGGTAAAGGTAACGTTCTATGCCCTTTTTAGAATCATCACGCAAAGTTCTATATATCCTGTTTCCGCAGAAAAGGAGTGAATTTATTACGTCCGTATGGAATTTTCCGTCGATGAAGCCCCAAACTGCCGCGCAGGAGGAGTTCACTACACATTGTGAACCTGCACTCCAACCGAAAAGGTCGTAGTTGCCCTGATGGAAAGACCCCGCAGCAACGCAGGAGAACCCCCTAGTGCGCGTATGCATCGCGGAAGGCGGAAAAGTATCAGAGGCAGAATGTGTTAATACTTACTTATTGGAAGAGACAAGGAAATGTAGGGAATGTCGAACACCAGGTGAGGGAGTCCTCGGTGTAACCTGCAAATGAGAATTGCAATGTCAGAATGGAAGAAGTGTTGAAGTGCTGCATACGAAGTGAGTTCGTTAAAAGTATTGCAAAAATCCGATCGGCGGTAGGTAATCACGGCAATATTTAATATCGTAAGAATGATGTAATGTATTTTAGTGGGCATAGGTGAAGTGTAATTATTAGCTGGAATAAACTTTAATACAAGAACATGGAAAAGAAATAGGAACATATGAAGTGCATGCATGAAGACCTTGTGGCGTATGTCGATGGAAGTAGGTAATGAAGCATGTTATCTTTTGTGAATGCTGTTGACGGATGTAATTATGTAAATGTGACAGTTTTAACAGAAAACTTTTGTACACGACGAAGGTAAGTGAGTGTGACGACATTGATACGTCAGTGAAGGAGTAGGGGTAAGCTACGTAATGAATGAAGGATTGCGAGTGTAAGGGAACGCGAAAAATGAAACAATAGAGTCTACGTAGAAAGATAATCGTCCCCATAGTCAGAGCGTAGGGAATTAACGGGAATGCGAGCGGAACGCCCCACAGTGGGCCTGGAATCGAAAAAAGGTGGCTAAAAGCTCAAAATCGATTTTTTTGAGATAGGAAGTTGAAACTTCGCATACACATTCTCAAATAAATTGTGCATAACTACTCACATTATTTCGGCCCTGTGTTTTCACTTTAACAATGTATGTGAGGTCAAAGTTGAGGAAATTTAGCGAAAAACTACCACCCTCGTTTTTTTCTGAAAATTGCCGACTTTATCCTCGTGCAGTGGTTTTATAAATAGTTTTATCGACAAAGCTGTTATACCATCTTAATTGACACTTTTTATTATTTCATTTGAAGGGTTTTTAAAGATTTTGTTTCATCAATAATCATAGATACATAACAAAATGGCGGAGCCTGTTTTCAACCCATTTCTTGACATAAACGTAGAAAGAAAGTTGACATTTTCACCGGCTTACACTAAGTAACTTATATCATGTCGTTCTTAGAAGCTTCTTTATTGTGAATCTAAAGTAAAACCTTGCACCAATTTGAAACCCCGATTTTTAAATCGATTTTTCGAGCGCAAGGACGACTCCGGTTCTGGCCGGCGGCGGCGGAGAGTACGGCGACGCGGCAAGCGGGTGGATGCAATATGGTCTCATTCACTTTTGTGAGTGGATAACAGATATATAAGTGACAGAAAATAATCACCAGAAAGTAAAATTAATTAATATTACTACGAATGACTCTCATTATGCAATCGCTGGGCACTGCAAGAGGTGCACTGAAAGGTTTCTTTCTTTGAGTGCATTCCATGGAGAATTGACTTAAATCGCGTGCTTAAAGTGGGAAAACGGACTCTTTTACTAAGCAATAAACTGTTTAACAATAACAATTAATATATTCCTTAAACGTGATGGGAAATGGCTCAATACAGTACTTGATTTTGCCGAATTGTGTCAAATCAAGTACTGTCTTGGTGCTTGAAGAGTTCATTATTCGTATCCAGTAAGGTTATTTAGTTTATATTCTCGATTTAAAGCTACTAATAACTATTCCTTATGCAGAACAGTTTCCATGTGGCTCTTGTTTAGCCAGTGCAGATAGACGTCAATTCATGTTTTCAGGGTTATATCTAGAGAAGGAATAGGTGGAAAACGAATGCAAAAGGAAGATACAGTGACCATCCTCGGAGGCAAGAAGAACACTTGCCAAGTGGATAAAATGCAACCCCGAGTATTATGTTATGTCAGATTAAGAGGCCCTCTCACTAAGTAATTGTGTCCATGCAGCTCACAAAATTTCAGTGCATGGGTCTTCGAAAATCTGAAATGCCAGGGATATAATATTAACCCAGGCAATGAGAGAGTGACGCGAGCACATGATTTCATTTACCCGAGTGAAATTATTGTAGCAGAGGTTACATAAGAAGTTTCCGAAATTGGTTCTGCATCTTACTGCGACTCGAATCTTAACGTGCATTTCCACAGATCCAAGTTTCGCGTCGCATATAAAGTGCACTTTAATTTGCAAACACGGCTTTGACAGCAGTTAGGACATGCGCAATATAATCGCACGTGGGAACGAGGGCCTATGTCTCAAGAATTATTACTCGTGAGCACCTTTGTGCCTTCTTGTTTAGGTAAAAAATGCTGTTCGTTAGGCGAAGCATGAAACAGGCACGGATATTCAAAAGTCATCACAAATATTCTAGATTTCCTCTCCAAATAATTTAATTTTCTCTCTCTCTCTCACTGACGCTTTAAATGCAATTATGGTATGCCACCAACCGTTAATAAGGTAATCATTCAAGGAGCTGAGTTTGCAAGAGTCCATTCTTAATTGCGACAACTGTCTGGGGAAGCAATACAGGCACGGTATAAGACGTGAGAAAGTTCCGTGATCGGTTGACAAGAAAAATGGCACGAGTGGCCACAAATAGTGATTTATTCCGAAGACAACTCCTAATGTCATAACTGATAATGACAAAAATTACGCCAATTAAACTGGAGGAAAGACACAGCTTGCCGAAAAATGTAATGGATCTGTTTTTGAAAAAGGAAAACAATGCTTTAGCTCAGACAGTGAAAGTGATAAAAACTCGTCTGATAGTGAATGAAAAACAGGAACCTTTTATTACTGACAGTGCTTATTGCAGTATGTAAGTTGGGAAAAGTGTAAATTGTGTTGCTTTTCTTTATGTTATGTTTGTATGGTTAAATTTTTCTGAAAAATAACCATTTTGTCAGCAGCGCAGTTTATTAAGAATAATGACGTTGATATATAGGTAAGAGATTTAAATAAATAGTTATAATTGAGCACAAGGCATAGATGAAAATGAACTGTATTTCTTAGAAAGAATACGTTATTCGATGTGAGTAATATGCCTTCCGAAACTTTTAAAGGTAGCAGGAGTTCAACCAAAAACAAGTTCGATGGGCTCGGCACTACAACAATACTATAAAACGACCGTTGTCAGAAGGCCTTTAAATATGTATGGCAGATTAGGAAGTGGAGGGCATGGATCATCCAGGGCTCTTGCCTTGAAATAGAGCTTGTTTGTTAATTAAAGAGTCCGTTTCCCCACTTTAATCACGCGATTAAAGTCCATTATCCATGGAATGCACTCAAAGAAAGAAACCTATCAGTGCACCTCTTGCAGTGCCCAGCGAATGCATAATGAGAGTCATTCGTAGCAATATTCATTAATTTTACTTTCTGGTGATTATTTTCTGTCACTAATATATCTGTTATCCACTCACAAAAGTGAATGAGACCATATTGCATCCACCCGCTTGCCGCGTCGCCGTACTCTCCGCCGCCGCCGGCCAGAACCGGAGTCGTCCTTGCGTTCGAGGAAACGATTTAAAATTCGGGGTTTCAAATTGGTGCAAGGTTTTACTTTAGATTCACAATAAAGAAGCTTCTAAGAACGACATGATATAAGTTACTTAGTGTAAGCCGTTGATAATGTCACCTTTTTTCTACGTTTATGTCAAGAAATGGGTTGAAAACAGGCTCCGCCATTTTGTTATGTATCTATGGTTATTGATGAAACAAAATCTTTAAAAACCCTTCAAATGAAATAATAAAAAGTGTCAATTAAGATGGTATAACAGCTTTGTCGATAAAACTATTTATAAAACCACTGCACGAGGATAAAGTCGGCAGTTTTCAGAAAAAAACGAGGGTGGTCGTTTTTCGCTAAATTTGCTCAACTTTGACCTCACATATATTGTTAAAGTGAAAACACAGGACCAAAATAATCTGAAGAGTTATGCACAATTTATTTGAGAATGTGTATGCGAAGTTTCAACTTCCTATCTCAAAAAAATCGATTTTGAGGTTTTAGCCAGCTTATTTCGATTCTAGCCCACTGTGCGCCCTGGAGAATGAACGACATTCCGTAGGAAAAAGGCCACTTACACGGAGAAAGGGGGAAAGGAAGGTAACGGAGTAAGAAAGCAGCCGGTGATCAATATTTCAAGCAATATTTCTCTGGTGTTCGTCACCAGCATAACGCAAGTGCTTCATCAGTACGACGAAAGTTGTAGAGAGGAACGCGAACGTCTGTTTAATACAATATGAGAAGACATGGGAAGGAATATCCCAGTTTTGAGTGTGTGTAGGGCACCGTAAAAATGGGGATAAGGGGCGTGATGGTTATGTGAGACGGATGAACGTCAAGGATTCGGCTTTTGTAGGACGTGAAGAAGGGGATACAAAGATGTGTAACGATGTATAAGATGTCATTGAAATTGCATTTAAATGAATGTCAAATGTCTGTCGACTGCAGTAACAAAAAGCACAAGTTACATGAAAGAAGTGTGAAAGGTAAAGTGGTCATTACGCCGCAAGCATACATCTAAGGAAATGCAGTCGGCGTCAATGACTTCCGTTCAACTGAAATAATCAACTGAATATGAAGTCATTGCAAATTCGATGGAAGAGGGTGATAGTAATGACAGTTGTTTTACGAGGAAGGGAAGGTACCCCTGACAGAGGCATCGTAATGTGCCATTTTGGAGAGGATGAAACGGCAGTGTTGGTTTTCGACGTTCTAGTCCTGGAAATGTAGGAAGGTGTTTGGCTAGCAATTTCTTCAAACTGAATGGATTTACTGGAAATGTTAACAGCAGGTAGGGAGCAGACCAAGGACTGAAATTTGTATCATTTCTACGGGCGGTTTTACCCAGGGGGTGGTTTCCACCCATTGTCGGAGTGCACTACAACTTCAGAAATTGCTAGGTTTAGCATAGGCATGAGTCGATTCCACTTATTTTCGATTCCGATTCCACTTCCGATTCCTTAAAATCGTTTCCCGATTATCGATTCCGATTCCATCGATTCTAATTCCACGTACAGGTTGGATTTTGATTTATCTGTAGCATTGCTGTAATGAAAATGTGGAAGTGGAATGGAATGAAATAACTACGGATGGACGGATCCAGGATATTTGGAGCCTGACACTTCGATTCTCATATTCTAGATTTCAAAGGCATTTTCAAATTCCTACCATTGAACAAAGTCATTATTCAAGGTTATTGTGGGTACATGCAAATAATGGAATGCTTTTTAGATTTTCGTACACATATTAATATTTTTATAAATCAAAAGTCATTGTTATAGCCTATAAAGTTGTTTTATAAAAACATCTTTACATGCTCAGAACGTAAACTGTTACACTTTGGTTTGGAAATAAAAATAGGAAATATCTGAGGATGAACCACTGAGCAGTGGCATAGCGAGAGAACCCCCCAAAATATATGAACACAATAACTTTCCTTCACAAAAGGAAACAAAGTATTTAAAAATCATGAATTAACGAAAATGAAGTAAATGAATAATTGAAAAATGAAGTATTTTCCATTATGAAGGGTGGTGAAATTAGTTTATACGCAATGACAGCCTATTTAATGGGTGTATCATTAAATTAAATTGCAACTCCGCAATCAGGAACACAATTAACAGTATTTAAAACAGCAGTAACGTCACGTGCGACGAGGTGCTGAACCGCTCAGCATGAGGAAGGGGTGGGCAGCAGAAGCGCGTAAAGGGAGAGGTGGAGGGGAAGGTGCAGTGGCGTAGGCAGGAATTTCGTGCAGGGGGAGCTGAAAACCAGGGGGGGGGGGAATTGCATGAAATACCGGGCACTGAATAATGGGTTTTAAACTAATGTTAACACTTTTTGTAATGGAAAATAACTAACATTATCAAAGAAAAATTTTGTAAATTCCTGAATTTTCAATATTTTGATTTCTTTCGTGAAGGACGGTAATTGTTTTTTATATTTCGGGGAGGTGGCAGTCCGTCAGGTTTTAATGAAATACGGTTGGACCTTGAATAACGATTTGCTAAACTCTGTTAAGTGAAAAGGTTTAATCTTCCATAGAACTGGATTTCATCTGAAAAATTGTCAGTGCCTCTGGAGTTTGAAAATTTCGTCCGAGTTATGACGTCGAAGTCAAGCACCAAGGGATTCCTGCTTGATTTTCGTACATTTCCGCTCTCATCTATTTAACCGTGATTATGCGGTGATTTTTTTCTAGCATGAGGGATTTATTTAGTCATGGACATGCCGAGGACGGCCGAGTAACATGTTGAGTCGGAGTGAAGGTGATCAGCGCGCCGCGTAAGCAACTTCTAGGGGCTCCATTCTACCTGCGTGAGGCCGCGGATATATGACAACGAATCTGGTGTTATCATGTAGTTGAATCACCATCGACTTGTACGCATACTAGAAAAAATATTCTCCTTTTTTCGGATGACCTCGTAATCCAAAATGTGCGCACAGGAGGCTCATTGTGGAAACTGCGATTGTCATTCCACTATGACATAAAATAGCACCAGATAAATATCTATGAATGGACAGTGAAATCATCCAGCCGCATGTCGGTGTATGGGCTCCGGGATATCTCGATTACGATGCAAAATAATGTTGTTCCGTTAGGATAGAATGCTTTCACTCATGATCATGACAGGGGAAACACTTCCTCGGTTCTTTCGATGTTCCTCCGTGGAAACTGTCCTTGGAATGGATTACAGAAAGAATCCTGTAGAGAACTGCGCAAATGATATTGGGCCTCTTTTGAAAAGAGTAAGTAGCCGACTGGAAAAATATTGGGCTAACAATGGACTACCCGTAGGGAGTAGAGTTGACAGGGGCATAAGCCGTCAGTTCAAAACATTACGAGGAAACCGTCATTGTAGCGGCCCTCCGAGGATAACTCGTGTCATCAGTCGTCACGTATCATTGAAGTTCACGAAGTGAAGGATAAGGTAGTTAGAGGTTGTCAAGGAATGACTTAGCTCCATTAGAGCGGATTTGATACAAAAAGTGTCTGGTGTTTGGATCGGAAGGGAAGCGATACATAACGAGAAGACAAATCACCCAGCTTTCGAGTTGAAGGTCCACGCGCTGCAGTCGCGGAAGAAAGCAGTTCAAGAATCGTTCCCCGGTAGATTCTATCGACTCTTGGTAAACTTTCATGAGACTGATCTTGTTGATGAGCATAAATTGGAAGATTTGGATAATAATTTGCACGAGCCGTCAGGAAATAACGTGAAATCGGGCAAAAAGATCTTGTGGGGGAAATATTTTTACGGCCATAAATGCGGAAAAACGCAAAATGCGGAAACACTAAATACGGATAATTTTTACAATGTCGTAATAGGGAATGAATCGGGACCGAAAAAAATGAACGCTAAATGCGGAAAAACGTTGAAAGCGAAGACGTTAAATCCGGATCCAACTATATTCGAATATTCAAGCAATGATTTAATATTCGAAATCGATATTCGAGTTCATGAAATCTGCGATTCGATCCATCTCTAATTTCCATCTATTTTACTTTAAAATTGGTGGTCCAGACGAATTCTTGGAATGTGATTCACAATCGCAATAATTTCATTTGCCGTGACCAGCTGTTAATAAAAGAAAGGAAAACACATGCATTGCTTCACGATCCCGTGGTTTCCAATTTTTTCTCTCTGAGAGTTGCTCCTTATTTTTCAGAATTGAGAAAAGTTATGTTTTTCTAGTCTCAAAATGGTCGAAATGTGATTTATATTCACGTGTTAAAATTTGGTTACTTTAAAATAACGGCAACCCGTGCCCCAAGGGCCCTAAGCACTGAGGACCCTCAATTGAGATTTTTTGGGTCGATTAAGTGCCATTTCCATGTGAAACGTAAAAGTAAAGCCCTCAGGGCCGATTTTCTTTTTGTTTTTACCTATCTGTAAGCGTTTACGAGAAATCGTCCGTCGTAATGCAATCGACCCCCAGGGCGCTACCCCGCACCGCGGCGCCGATGAGGTACGGCCCGCACCACTTACTAGAGACTTCCCCTTCACCCCCTCCCCTCTATCGGCGAAGACTTAGCTCCTGCTAGTAAGATGTAGTCTTGGAAGAAATGTGCTTACGTTAGAAAGAATTTAATTGCCATGAAATGCTTCCAATCAAAGTGATCAATTTACTCGTAATTTCACTTGTCCATGAATTTCAGTTCATATTAACCAAAACAAAATACATTTTCGTATTTGTAATTTTTTACTGACACGTCATATTTGGCATTTACAGTGTATTTGCGGACGTTAGGGGTTGTGCTACGATGAAAATTCACACTTATTGTTAGTAATTAATTTTAAAAGCTCTCTTCCTTTTACGTGGTTGACTTAAAATCTTGTATTAGTTTCACGCCTCTCTCTGCACAATCACCTATAGCTTGAAGACCCCGAATAATTTGCAAATCCTTCTTGTAATCATGATGTTTATACCATTCTTGCGTGGGCAAATCAAAGAATACAGCTCATTTTTCCAATGCATTACATAGCTTTCTTGAATTAGTAGTGACAACATTTGATATACATACCGTGGTCAGGTCTCTACGCTTATAGAATGCCATCTATGGTAGATCATATTTTTTCCTCACGTGTCCTTATATTGCGTATCACGTTTTCGTATTCACACCCAGAAAAAGATCCGCCAAAGAATGACAGGCCTACCAACTCCTCATTCAGGTACCACAAGTGGTTTGAAAACCTCTTTTGTACTCCTTTCGCTATGTACAGGTTAACACTTTCGTAATGTTACGATCTGAAAGTCACTGTTGGGAGCAGATACAGCACAAGGAGCGGAGAACCACAACTTTTTCTTTCTTCTTGAGCATATTAAAATATATTCCACCAATAACTGAATTTCGTGCTCCTATTCAATTGCATAAGAATTTTACTTCGTCATCCCACGCACATTTATCCGAGAGATAAACTGCGTGCGTCAAAAATTCAATGGCACCGCCCCTTGCAATGTCAAACAAATCATTAAGTTTTGTTGTGAAAGATTCTCTTCTCTAAATCTCTACGGTAGATTCAATTCTCTCTTTATGTCGTCGCAAGTTCATCCCTTCGTTGTGTAATTTTGTTAACTTTCCGAACGCCTTATATTCCGTAATAACAGGAATTCTCGTTTTGGTCCATGGATGAAACGCATTTCTTACTGTTTTCCTCGCACCAAGTTTATACATTACAAACCCATTATGTTATATAAAGAACACACAGTACTTCTCTCACTGCAGGTAACTTAAAGCCAAGTATTTCTTCACTTTCTTTTCCAACCAGTTCAGTGCCTGAATTTAGTCTTGATTTCATACTTTTTCTTGTTAGCCTATTCATAAAATGAACGTCTCGTGTATTCATGATAAACTAGTTTTTTCACCGCTTTTCTCCGTAAATCCAAAAAAACTTAGCACTTCCTATCCTTTGCGCGCTATACATAAGAAATAACTATCTCTCCACATTGATCTACAAATGTGAACAGATTGCCTCGTTTCTTATTCCTTGAATATTTCTATCAACTGTTATGGCCCTGGAAGCCCTGCTCATTTTCTTCAATCCTTCAGACAAACGCAATTGTATGAAATACTTATAAAATGTTGTACATAAAGAGCAGTTTTGAACAAATCATGCGGCAATGGTGCGCGGTCGTATGGTGGCAACAATGTGGGGTCGGCGCACAGTACATAGGACGGCGTTGAAGGGTTAAGATTGACATTGTAGGCTTAAAAAACATTTATCATGACACAAGGGTAACATCCTTTTCAGTTCTGTACCACTAGCATATAAATCTTGCCAGCAGGAGCAAATTCTTTGCCGACGGAAGGGAGGGGTGGAGGGGAAGTCTCTAGTAAGTGGTGCGGGCCGTACCTCATCGGCGCCGCGGTGCGGGTTAGCGCCCTGGGGGTGGATTGCATTACGACGGACGACGGACGGCAATCGATTCTCGATTCCGATTCCATGCCAGAGAATCGGTGGAATCGAGATTCGACATTTGGAATCGACTCACCCCTAGTTTTGCACATTTTGAGCTTTCTATCCTGGCCTGTATGGGGAATGAAGTAATTTTCTTCATATACTCATTCTACACACAGGAGTAACGTTCAGGATGATTTTGAGTAATGCTTCATGTAGTAGGTTATGCATTCGGGTTGCGACGCCGATACGTATTAACGAATTCATTGCGCGAGGTGCAAATTCTGAAAACGGTACGGGGAGTGAACATTCGTAACACTGCAAGAGTAACGGATGGATGACATGAGAATTGCATTCGAAAGATATTCGGTATGAAGTTTCCGTTTTAAACATGAATATCGATTGATCGCCGTAAACGTTGTTGTGGAGAGAGGGAAATATACAAACGGATATTGATGAGAATATACTAAAATATTAAACTTCCACACAATTATATTTACATAAGTACCGACCCGGTTTGGACATGTACTCTCATTATGACGATGGGAAATTGGCCTTCCTCGTTCTACACATACGCCGTCCAGCAAGAGAAGTGTTGGGTGGAATGGATGAAAAGGGAGGGGGGAGACAGTGTGATTAAAAAGCTGGGTAATACCTAAGGTCTGTGAAGGAGGGGGGAAGAGTAATGGCCTTTACGTAATCCCTCGTCCCCTCTCCTTCAAATACCTTACGTATTACCCACGTTTTCAGTGATACTGTCTCTCCCACTCCCTTTTCATCCTTTCCACCCCACCCTTCTTTTGGTGGAAGGTGTACGTAGAGCAAGTAAGGCCAAGGGGTGTAGCCGGTTAAGAGGGTGAGAAGTGCCCCCCGATGTTTTGAAAAATGAAAAATATGCACTTGAATTGCATCAAAAATTATGTGTTTCCCCCAAAGTTTCAGGCCTTAACAATGGATAATAAAGAAAAAATTGAAACACGATTTTTAGTGTCTTGAGTATATCCCCAGTTTTTATTTTTGTGAAATCGTTATCTTGATTTTAAAATGTAAATACAATTACGTTGTACCGTCGTGATTTTTTGAAAAATTTTAGATCGAAAAGTAAACTTTTACGTGCCTTTGAAATATTGCAAATGAAATTAAGAAATTGAGGAAGCAGTAGTCACGCCGAAAAAATAGATGTTTTTATCCCTTCGTCAAAGTATATTCCTAATTCTTTCAGATTTTTAACATTGGTGGGACACTGTGAAAAAGACGAATCACTGCTTTCCACCATTTGCATCTATGTACTTCCCTCCTCGTAGGGAAGATGCTGCTTCATGTTCCTGCATAGGTCAACCGCATATATCGCCTCACAAGTTGTCAAACGAATCGTAGAAGATTGACACGGAGAATGCGTTTTGGTATATTACAGACTTGTACGCTAGGTTTCCAGCTTACTTGGCTCCAAAACCAGTAGTCCCACCGCATGTGCTCAAAACATCCCTCTCCACGCTGCAGAGCTCAGCAGCCCACCACTGCACCCCGTCCACCGTCGGAAGTGGCCCTCTTTCGGTTACCCTCGTAACTTAGGCAGTCAGGACAGGAGAGGAGTAAAATATCAAATGAAGTTTGAGCGTAAATACGAAGGATGGCAGTTAGCGATATCAATCGCCAATAGTCAATTTCGATGAATATCGAATTCGATGAAAGTAATTGGGATGCAGTAATTGAATGTATTAATAAATTTACCTCAAACCAAGTTAGTTGAATGAATAAGAATGTACTTTCGCAAGGAGAAAAGTGATGTACGTAATCCGGATGTTATCTCCTTCTGCAGTACCTCTTTAACTGAAGAGACCTCATAATGTGAAGAGGAATTCGCTGTAAAACGTAATGGATATCCGAAATGATATCAAAAACGACGATCGATTACGTTAAAATATCCATATCCACATGGATGCACTGCCAATTTATTTCTAAGTTATTGGTAAATGAGTGTGAATAACGAGAGTAGCTTAGTACTAAACAGGTAAGTTTCATATATATATATATATATATATTCCGGGCGCAATGAGGGACGGTTGGCGACAGGAAGACAATGGAGTAACGAATGTGGTGGTCAGCGGTAGGCCAAAGAAGGGGTGGTAGCTCACACCAATTCATGTTGACTAAGGAAATTCCTATCCCCCATTCAAATTCTCTGCTTCATCGAATGGCATTTCCAATGCTTTCTGCAGAATATAATTTGTAGCTGATATTGGCAAAGGGAAAGGAATTGCTGCGAATGATGTTTTAAGATGATCGTATAAATCACATGGAGATGGAAAACAGACGTGCTCACCCGAGAATATGTTGATGAACCCATTCTCTTGCATGTAAATGATAACACGCGAAGGATTTGCATCTGGAAGATGAAGGGGTCGGTAATTGCACTTAAATGAGTCAGATTACCAGCTGTGGGAAACGACGTACTTCGGGAAGATTCGATAACGTTTTAATATTCAACTTTGAGGTATAATTTTATTATATGACATGTAAGTATTAAAGCTTATACTTTTAATTAGGCATTATAAAATTTCCAGGAAGTATATGTTTTCACATAACGTTAACAATAACGTGGAGGGGGAGAAATGAACGCAAATGAAACGAGACTGTGAAAGTGTGTAGCAGGATAAGGTGGGGAAAATTGCGCTATGATATTTGAGTAGAAAATGTACACATAGAGCGCATGAAAGAGTATGTGCTCGCCAAAAAATATTGCAACACGATTTATAGTTTTTTAAATGTCTTTATATTTCATTTCCATAAATAATTTTTATCGATTTTGAAATCTATATGCCGAACACGCCGAAAAAAATGTACGTGGTGACCTGTAATTAGTTATATATTCCTAATTTTTCCTTATCATTAAAATAGGTTGAACACGTTTAAAAGCAGGGGTAACTGTTTGCGCCATTTGCATATATGTATTCCATGAGGACTTTCATCTGGATATGGAAAGCAAGGACTAACTATTGACAAGTTTTTAATAGTGTGCCGGTCACTGCGAGGATATAACGGGACAAAAATTCAGCTGAGTTTGATGAAAGAAGTTTTAAAAAGTAAATGACGCCGTTTAGGTTAATGATATTTTTTGACGTAAATGAGTATACCAGTGTGACTGAGGGAACGAAATTGCGCGATGTGACAAGCGTACGAAAGTGCAGTGAAATTTTTGTCGTGTAAAGCGGTGAGTTGCTAGAATGCAAGGATGGGAGATCACAAAATATCCCGTGCTCTATTCCCAAATTGTGATTCTCACAATTTCAACGAAAGTTTTTATTGATAACCTACGCTATGATGTGACCTATATAAACGGCCTCAATGCAAGGTCAGGAAGACTTAAAGAAGACAATGCACCAACTATCACCAATTAATCATTCTAGTCATCAGATATGAGAAAATACTTTTGCGACAGACCTTGTATGCCTCAAAGGTTGACGAAATAAAGAAAACGGTTATGAGAATTAACTACTGTCATTTTGAGTGTGATGGACATTGTTGTTGTTAGTATTTATAGTCAATGAATGATATTGGAAACGGGTCAATAATCACTCATCGATTTCATCGTGGAAATACAATACCTCGTGGAATGCATAAATGTAAATGGCGCATAGCAATTACTCCTATTGTTGATCATGTTTCACCAATGTTAAAGATATGGAAAAATTAGGTATACATGGCAATGTATGGCTCAAAACATAATTTTTGGGCGTGTCTGTTGTAACCTTACGTTTTTACATTAATTTTGAATATTTAAAACCTACTTCATTAATTCGTTTTCGAACACATAAATTTGAAAAGAAATGGAATAATAGGTCGTTATACTGTATAACGATTGAAATCAAGAAAACGTTATGAGAAATGGGAGATATGGTTAAAATACGAAAAAGCGCATTTCAATACTTATTGGAGGTAATTGCTATTGTTGAGGCCTTGAACTTTGGGGAAACACCTAGCTTGTGCTTTACTGCAAGTGTATTCATTATTTTACAAAATATATGGGGGCACTCTTCACCACATCTACCTCGTAGACAGTTTATTCTACATCCGACAAAAGTGATTGATGTTCGCTTTCCAAATTTATTACTTCAGGAATAATACTTCCTACTTAACATGCATTAAATAACGTTATGTGTACATGCCGGGTAATAAAAATCCAATTAGCAGTCATAATACCCGTGTGCTGATATGATGGAAAGGGTGTAATGTTTCATTTTAAGTCGTGAAATAAAATGTACGCTGCCTCCATCGGACTGCAATGGATGTAACGCAAGTAATCGCAAACGAACATTTGTATGGAAACAAGTTGAGTAATAAAATGTGTACCCGTTGTACATAGAGTTAGCCCGTGGTTATAGCAGCAACAGAGTGATGTTTTTCGAAACCTATGACTGAAATAATAAGCAGCTAATTTTCCACGAAATATCACCTGCACACAGCTTTCATATTAGGGAGAAAACTTTAAATCCCACAGTCCAAGTGTATTTCTCAGTTATGCTGAATAATCTTCAAGGGCAAAGTGCAACACGAAATGACGTCGAACGTTTGCGTTTTGAAGTCGCAGGACATTAACCGTTTGGCTGAAAGAGACGGCGATTCGCTGGACTGCGGGATATTGCCGTAAACTAAAGAGCCGGCGAATCGCCAGTGGAATGCAGCGCTGCCTTTTAACACGCATGAACAATGAACGGTATGAAATTTTTATGGCATGTCGTATCTCAGAGGCATTGTTCTTTAGGTGAAATGCATTTTTAGCTATTGTTTTGCAGTATTTTTACTCTTAATGACGAAATGTATATCTGCCATTTCTACGGCTGCGTCTTTCCGCCCACTAACTTTGTTTACTGACGAAGGCCTACCCGTTGCCTTTCATAGGCAGTTATTAATCACTATTTATGCAATAGTTTTCAAAGTTCTTACCTAAAGTTTCCCTTTGTAACCTTAAGAGGAATAATTGATGCACGCAATTGCATTACGTAGTTACTCCTCATGAATATCAAGTGTAAATTAAGAAAGTGCAAGATTACTTTATTTTTAGCCTATTTCTCATAGACAGAGATGAATTGAACATCCAGTTATTCTTAGCATGGAACTTTGTGATATTCTTGGCATGGATTGGGTAAAGTATGACGACTTTTATGACATGTTAGGAAACAGGATTGTGAATGATTATACCTCAGGATTACCTCCTATTAAAGTTTTAACGTGCCGAAATACACAAACATCTTCTTACAGCTGTGTTACCCACGATTATGCGGTATTTAATGATTGTCTTTGATGCACCAGCTTATGATGACATTGGAGTTTGAAGAGGAAATAAACAGAAAAATGAACGTAAAGAAAATGAAGACGTTGTTGCCATCCCAAATAATGAAAACAAAATAATGTATAGCAATCTATCTTTCATATAAGACCTGTTTAAGAATCTTTTCACTGTAAATCTGTATTGTTACAAAGGAAATAGGAACGACTGACCGTTCGGTAAGTTACGAAGCTGTAAATGCCATCAAACCATATTTAACCATTACAATATAGAGTTTTATAATAAAAACCAAACAAACAAGGAATCACATTCGTAAAAGGAATGGTAACTTCGATGAAAGTTACCGAACACACAATCATATGGAATGGATTAATTTTTTTTACCAAACTCTTTCGTAAAAATGACCATGTCATGAAAGATGAAAATATTTGAGGAAATATATATCAAGTAGGTTGGTAAAGTAAATGAAGTGCTGAATAATATACATCAAAGTATAGGAATATTTAAGAAAAATACTCCCACCACAACTGTTTCATAGTTTCAATCAAATTTTTTACCGTGCCTACCAGTAACTTTTCCCATTGCCTCGACTCTGCAGTGCCTCATACCAGATAATGGGTCATATAGCCGAAACAGTTAGTACGCAGTTAAAATTGTGGAAAACTGATACCATCTTTTATTTATTTAAAACCAGATGACCTGGTGAACTTCGCTTCACCATCGTATTTACATGCATAGATGAAGGAGTTAAGCGAACGCGTTACAATATTGACCAATTTTTTTTATTTCCCCAACTGCTACTGATTTATCGTCACAACGATCTACAACCCGAACGCAGTTGAATGGTATTTGTTCCAGGATTACAGGAGTACTGCGTTTGAATCGATTAATTTCATTGGGACGAGCTCACAGCTGTTGTATTTGATGTTTATGGACTCATTGCATTGTAAGGCAATCCGCTTCGTTACCAGTGACTGCAAAACGCAATTTAGCCACGAAAAACTGCTATTATCATCATCTCTTTATCGGTAGTCATAAGTATGGTTATCACGTAAAGTAGCTCGTCGTACATTTGATTGAATGGAACTACCTAAGTTCTGTCGTCAACTCATTGAAATGGAAAATTATGAAAGCGAAGAAATTTCTCGCGCAAGCGGCAAAAAGTAGCATCGCAACGTCGAACTACATGAAGTTGAAAAGAATTTCTACAGTTAAGTACATATCTCGGAATCGCGGGCGACATCGGAGGAAATATAATTTCTTCCCCAAACGTAACGTGGCATCCACAGCAATAACAAAGAAGAGAGAAATCGTTGTACTAACCAGAAATCAGTGCGGTGATTTACAGCCCCAAGACACGTCCCTCCTCACACGGAAGAATCTGCTGGATGTTCCTGGAAAAGGCAACTGCAGGTATTTACCCCACAGATAAGTTCACTTCACTCAATGCAAATGAGAGGACACTGGCACAAAGGATGCGTTTCTCTCGAGTACTGATTTGGAAGTGACGCCCTGCTCTGACGTGCCACCCTCAACACCTTCCCCCCCCATGCGAGTTGAAAAGCACCCATTCCACGCCCTACCTCGCTACAGCCAACCAATCCTAGCCAACGCGACATCGTTCGCTGTCTTTGAATGTGACATTGTGGTAATGTAATTGTCTACGAATGTTTTAAAACGAGGAATGGATACAAAATGATGTTATTTATTTAAAAGAATTAATGCAATTATGAATTGATTGCCTTAAAGGTTTGCAATGTTTTTCAGGAAATAACAATATTAAAAAAGAGATCCATACACGTAATATAATATCGCTTAAAATACTCCGCCGTATACGTATGTGTACATCAATCGACTCGGGTCGATGTTTTAATACAACATGTACGATATAAGATACGAGGCACCTTTGATGTTTCCATTGTTTCTTCATATACATTTCTAAGCAAACACGTAAATATGAATTAGTTAATCTGATCAGCATTAATCCTTGCGTAAGTACCAACAACCCTAGTGTTCTCGGACGTCCGTCAATCGGTAAAGATGTATTCCTTTCAACGTATTCGAAGTATGACAAGGGAAACTTAAATCCAGTGAAAAGTCCAATTTTTTATGATTGTCGGATTTCAACAGGTATTGTTTGATAATATTTTCTACTGCTGAGTTAGTGTGAATGAGATTAATAACTCTACGCTGCTATGTCCTTGATGATTAAGTTACCGTATTAAGCTGCAATCATTTGCATGTACACTGATGAGTTCGGGATAATGTGGGATACTTAGCATAATTAATTAAATATTGTACTTGCATTAAGTAGGTTACATTGTATTGGGGAATTTGTTTGTTGGCAAATTGTTTTACGTTTAGGGCATCAATGGAACTGCAGCTCATTTCATAAAACCTTTGAAGCCGAATAAGTAGGAAGTAAGGAAATCCTAACTGAATTTGTGTTTGGAATGCCTGATTAGAAATACAAAGACCGAGTTAGAAACATAATAATAATTAGATAATAATAACTTATCAGGACGATACCATAGATAAGTCGCAGGCGACAACATCATAATATTCCTATTGTGTTCACTAACCAGCCGACATATAAAGTATGCGAACGCCTCCGTGATCAAGTTATAATCATGTGAAGGAATAAAAGACTAAGATACCGAGCAAGTGATTATTTTCATCAACATTCGTTCAACTGAGAAGCACATGAAAGCAGCTCAGTGTTACAATGATATGGAAATTCTTAATTATCGCCGTCAGACGTTGAGGGAGAAGTAGCACAGTGGAAGAGTACGTGGCTGGCTCTGCGGGGGTCCCGCGTTCAAGTCCCTCCACTGTCCGAAGGTTTCTTTTATCCTCCGCACAGCCGTATTCTACTTTAATATTTTTTATTTATTTAAATTTATGTGTTAAGAGGTTACCAGCTGTTAAATTTGAGCCTTTTTTGCAACAATTTGAAATGTAAGTGATCGTGCGACGGGAATCCCGCGTGGTTAGCGCGGTAGGACGAATCATTGCGTTTCCTTGGAGGTACTCCAATTAGAATCACTGGTGAATGTAATTACAAGTGCAGTAGGTTTTCCTCTTCAGGTCCGTAACTCCTCATAATTATTACCCTTTGTGATGAGAACTTAATCCAAGGTTCTATATACGTAATTTCTTAAATAGATCAATTTTAGCTGATTAAAAAGAAAATTATGCAAGATATTTTGAGGCGAATATGCTGTCCGTGTATGTAGTATGCTGACTATTTGGCATCAACTTGACGCCATTTCCTACCAAGTGGTGTACCCGACTAAGACAATGAGTCTCCCACCACCCCCCACCCATTCAAAAACTTGGAAAACCCCAGTGTACGCACGGTTAGGGATTTTGCAAGGGGACCCCAACGGCCGCAACGGCCACCCAACCCCACCCAACGTCACCCCGGCGCCGCGCCGCCCAGGTCACTGAGCACAACATAGCCTCTTTGTTGACGGTGAGCCTTCGGAAAGGAAAAACCCTCACTTGCGACTGAAAGGGGATGCCGGCACGTGGAATTTGAAATGTGTATGTGAAAACCGAAAATATGCGGATTTTCCTCCTTCGATGTCTTGTCAAGGTTTTTTCCCCCGTCTCGTACATCCTGCGTGCCGCATTGAAGACGTTACACATGAAGACGATAACCGATCCATGGCATGATTAACTTAAATTGCTGGATATGTGGGAAAAAATGAAGACAGTGCATGAGGTTAATGGAAAAATGAAGAAAAATGAAAATCGATAATTTTTATTTCATCCTAAGGCTCTATGTACGTAATTTCTTAAATAGATCGATTTTAGGTGGTTAAAAATAAAATTATGAAAGATACTTTGAGGCGAATATGCTGTCCGTGTATGTAGTATGCTGACAATTTGTCATCAACTTGACGCCATTTCCTACCAAGTTTATCTTTCCAGTACAGTTCTTCAGATAAAGTTTTCCCTTTTCAGTTTCGTAAATGACCAGTGACGGAAAATTTTCTTACAGGTATAAGAAGATACGATTTAAATGAAGAATTATATTTTCAAACTTTCCTGTAACCCTTAAGGGAATGTTTGAAGCGAGGTCATCGGATGTCACCGTGTGTGACTCATTGTCGCTCCACGGTAACATTGCAAATAGAAAAAAAAACAACGTGAACAAAATGAAAACGTTATCGCCATCCAAGATAATGAAAACATAATCATTTTTACTAACATATATTTAAGGTAAGACTTATTTAAGAATCTTTCAAATGCAAATCTGATTTGGTATAAAGGAAAGAGGGACGACAAACCGTTTGATAAGTTACGAAGCTGTGAATACCATCAAACCAAACCATGAATGTATCCATAACAATACAAAGTTTGAAAAAAATAACCAAACCAGCAATCACCTTCGTAAAAGGAATCATAACTTCGATTAAAGTTACCGAACTCACTGTGGTATTGAATTAAATCAGTTATTTATATCAAACACTTTTCTGCCATGCAAAAACGACTATTACCATAATCTCTGTGTTCCTAGTCATCAGTATGGTATGCACGTGAAGTGGGTCGTTGTGCATTTGATTGGATAGAACAACCCAAGTTTGGTCGTCAACTCATTATAATCGAAGGTAATGAAAAAGAAGAAAGTTCTCCCGCAAGTAGCGGTAAATAGCATCGCTACGTCAAACTACGTAAAATAATGATTACGATGTAAGTTGAAGACGGAGGAGCAGAGTAATTCTCAGAGTTATTGTTGTAAGATGTAATCATACAATAAAGGGAATGTCTTTCAATTGAGTATGGTAAGCGCGCCTTAAGCGTAGGAAGGCGGAAAGGGTCGTGGTAAATAAGTCACAGACATGCAGAAAGAGCGAGGGACTTGTGTTGAACATGAAAACGGTGAATATATACGTCAATGTACCGTTAAACGCTTTTTTGGACAGTGAAATGATGACAGTTGGTGTCAATGTTTTCCGTTTTTCTGAGTAAAGAACGTTACACTAAATGATGGATAGGTTTAATAGAGTAAAGGCCAAGAGGGATATTTGATTCGGAGTCCGCTCGGACATTTTCATTCCCGAAGGAAAATTCTGCCACTGTAATATAACTATACTGTGTGACAGAAAATTCATAATAACATTCATTAACTGCATCCTATTCACTTTCATTTACGTGTAATTTCAAGTTCAAAAAATGAACACCATAAATCGTTCATGGCTGAAATTACATCCGTTTGTATGAACGCAATAACCTTCGTTGACATTTCCATTCCAGTCACAAACTGACCGCGCCGTTAATGACTATTCCTTATGCTGCAAAATTTACATGTTGCTCTAGTTTAGCCGGTGCAAATGTAAGTCAATTCATGTTGTCAGAGTTGTATCTAGTCACCTCTTAAAGTCATAACAGATAATTACTAAAATTACACCAATTAAACTGGAGGAAACATACAGCTTGCCGAAAAATGTAATGGATCTGTCTTTGAAAAAGGAAAACAATGCTTCAGCTCAGACAGTGAAAGTGATAGAAAGTCGTCAGATAGTGAATGAAAAACAGTAACCTTTTATTGTTGACAGTGCTAATTGCAGTATGTTAGTTGGGAAAAGTGTAAATTGTGTTGCTTTTGTTTATGCTATGTTTGTATGGTAAAATATTTCCCGTTTTACACGGTAAATATCGTTCCGCATGTAAGCATTGTAATTCCCTACGGAGCATGCGATCGCAGCAGGGGCTATTTTTCCAACTCAGAGCAATGCATTCTCTCGCGCCTTTTGGCAATTCACCACTTCTCAAGACGCCGACACTGACAGCAATGTACACAGCACTTACAGCACAAAATATCATTAATTAAGAGTATTTCATGAAGAAAGTAATTTTCTCGCTGGTATTATTTAAAAAAATTGAAGAAAGTGTATAACATATACGGCATTACGATTGGCGGTAGCTAGTTGCTAATGCGAAACTGAAAATGGTATAGCTTTTAATGTAATGTATACGTTAGTGACAGTTGAAAACCAATGATAAAACTTAGGACGTGAAACTGACGAGATTGCAATACGCGACCATCATCAGAGTCGCCGAGATGCCGACATGGAAGAAAATACTCACATTCATTAATTTTTGGGTAACATGTATTTGATAATTCACCTCTGCCGTACATGATATTTTTTGGTATCCCTTGATTTGAATTACCCATGAAGTTATCGCTCGCATTTGAGCCAATGTCTTGATTACTACGCAAATATGACGTAAGCGTTGATAATTACTACATCGCCTTTTCGCGCATGGACGAAGGCCGTTTTACACGGTAAATATCGTTCCGCATGTAAGCATTGTAATTCCCTACGGAGCATGCGATCGCAGCAGGGGCTATTTTTCCAACTCAGAGCAATGCATTCTCTCGCGCCTTTTGGCAATTCACCACTTCTGAAGACGCCGACACTGACAATAATGTACACAGCAATTACAGCACAAAATGTAATTAATTAAGAGCACCTCTTGGATTTCCTTAGAAATTCCTTCATAAACAAACGCTGTTACTGATATGAATTTTGAATGGATACAAAAGTGATGATATTTATTTAAAAGAATTAATGCAATTATGAATTGATTGCCTAAAAGCTTTGCAATGTTTTTCAGGAAATAACAATATTAAAATTGAGATCCATACACGTAATATAATATACCAATTTTTCTGAGGAAAATAAAAATAAAATGCTAAAACTGTCCCACTGTGCCCCAGTCTCCCCTATCGTTTAAAATATTCCGCCCTCTTCACTGCTGACATTAAGCAATCAGTGCCTAATTCCAGTGAAGCTGCAATTCATAATTTTTATACAGTTTCATTTACATTTTGAAATCATGTACTTAATTAGCGACTTATGAAAGTGTTAATACACAACTTACTTCATATTTAATAATAGTTACCACCTTTTCTGCACTGGGCCTATTTGTGCTTGTAATATCAGGGGAAGAATTTTTTTGATAAACAGAAAATTCATAATAACATTCATTAACTGCATCATATTCACTTTCATTTACGTGTAATTGCATGCTCAAAAAATGAACACCATACATCGTTCATGGTTGAAATTACATCCGTTTGTATGAACGCCATAACCTTCGTTGACAATTCCATTACAGTGACGAACTGACCCCGCCGTTAATAACTATTCCTTATGCAGCACAATTTACATATTGCTCTAGTTTAGCCAGTGCAGATGGACGTCAATTCATGTTTTCAGGGTTGTATCAAGGGAACGAATAGTAGGAAAACGAATGCAAAAGGAAGATACAGTGACCATCCTCGGAGGCAAGAAGAACTCTTGCCAAGTGGATAAAATGCAACCCCGAGTATTATGTTATGTCAGATTAAGAGGCCCTCTCACTAAGTAATTGTGTCCATGCAGCTCACAAAATTTCGGTGCAAGGGTCTTCGAAAATCTGAAATGTCAGGGATATAATATTAACCCCAGCGATGAGAGAGTGACGCGAGCATATGATTTCATTTACCCGAGTGAAATTAAGGTAGCAGAGGTTATATAAGAAGTTTTCAAAAATGGTTTTGCTTATTACTGCGACTCGAATGTTAACGTGCATTTCCACAGATCCAAGTTTCACGTCGCATATAAAGTGCACTTTAATTTGCAAACACGGCTTTGACAGCAGTTAGGACATGCGCAATATAATCGCAGGTGGGAACGTGGGCCTATGTCTCATGAATTATTGCTCGTGAGCACCTTTGTGCCTTCTTGTTTAGGTAAAAAATGCTGTTCGTTAGGAGAAGCATGAAACAGGTACGAGTATTCAAAAGGAATCACAATTAATCTAGATTTCCTCTCCAAATAATTTAATTTTCTCTCTCCCTCACTGACGCTTTAAATACAATTATGGTATGCCACCAACCGTACATAAGGTCTTCAGTCAAGGAGCTGACATTGCAAAAGAGTCCTTTCTTGATTGCGACAACTTACAGATGAGGCAATATAGGCACGGTATTAGGACTTGAGAAAGATCCGTGAAGGGTTGGCTACAGAAATAGCACGAGTGGCCACAAATCAGGATTTATTCCTTAGACACCTCCTAATGTCGTAACTGATAATTACAAAAATTACACCAATTAAACCGGAGGAAACATACAGTTTGCCGAAAAATGTAATGCATTTCTTTTTGAGAAAGGAAAACAATGCTTTATCTCAGACAGTGAAAGTGATAAGAACTCGTCAGATAGTGAATGAAAAACAGTGCCCTTTTATTGCTGACAGTGCTAATTGCAGTATGTTAGTTGGGAAAAGCGTAAATTGTGTTGCTTTTGTTTATGCTATGTTTGTATGGTAAAATATTTCTGAAAAATAACCACTTTGTCAGAAGGGCAGTTTATTAAGAATAATGACGTTGATCTATAGGTAAGAGATTTAAATCAATACTTTAAATTGAGCAAAAGGCATAGATTAAAATGAACTGTACTTCTTAGAAAGAATACATTATTTGATGTGAGTAATATGCCTTCCGAAACTTTTAAAGGTAGCAGGAGTTCAAACCAAATGAACTTCGAAGGGCTCGGCACTACAACAATACTATAAAACGACCGTTATCAGAATGCCTTTAAATATGTTTGGCAGGTTAGGAAGTGGAGGCCATGGATCATCGAGGGCTCTTGCTTAGAAATAGAGCTTGTTAGTTAGTAAAAGAGTCCGTTTCCCCACTTTAAGCACGCGATTTAAGTCCATTCTCCATGGAATGCACTCAAAGAAAGAAACCTTTCAGTGCACCTCTTGCAGTGCTCAGCGATTGCATAATGAGAGTCATTCGTAGCAATATTTATAAATTTTACTTTCTGTTGATTATTTTCTGTCACTTATACAGGCTGAAATTGACGTTAGAACGTCGTTCAAAGTTTCGAAATTCTCATAATGAAACGAGGACTTCGATTGCAAGTCTGCAATTTACGTTTACTGGACAATTATCCACATAGATATTTGATATAAGGTAAGCAGGCCATAACGCAGGAGCGTAACGGATGTATTACGGTGGAATCGCCCGAGGGCTGAGCAGGTACCTGTATCGCAGGTCTGTGAACGAACCCCAGAGGCTCGTGGGCCGGCCGTGGCGAATTGTTTATGCAGTACTTTTGCGAGATAAATTATAGTTCGTTTCTCGAAAAATGTAAATCATGAATGCCATTGTTCATCTTCGAAGCAGCCATATCAATTTTTAAACGGAGTTCTGCGATCAATTTCAACGATTTTACCCATTTCCGCCCTGAAGTCAACATGAATAAATTTACTGCTTACTGTCGCTAATATTGTCGGTAGAACTTCGTTCAAAATTTGAGATATTTTATGATGAATCGAGGAATTCAATTCCAAGAATGAAATTAAAGTTCAATCAACAATTAGCCACATAGCTATTTCAAATAAAGAAAGAAGGCCGTTAAGGACGGGGATTACTCCCTCTTGGGAAGTAATCGCCCCGGGGCCTTCCAGTCAACGGGGTCTGTGAACGACCACACGGGCCGTGTGGGTTGGGTCGGCGGTCAGTTATTGTTTATTCATCCCTTCAGCGAAATACGGTTGTGTTCGTTTCTCGAGAAATGTGAAACAAGAATGGTATCGTTCGTCTTCAGAGCAGCGATAACAATTTTTGAACGAAGTTCTGCGATCAATTATAACGTTTTTAGAAATTTCCGCCCTTTCGTCACCGTGAGTAACTTTGACGCTTACTTGGGCTGATATTGACGTTATAACTTCGTTTAAAATTTAAGATTTCTCATGATGAATGGAGGAACGCAATTTCAAGATTAAAATTTAGGTTCAAAAAACAATTATACACATAGCTGTTTCACGTAAACAGAGGAGGCCCGGAGGGAAATACAGACGATAAGAAGAAACACATGACATTGGAAAAGCATGCACAAAGATATGTATTTAAAGGAAATCCGTAGCGAAATAATTATATATTTAAAATAAACATCGAAAAGGTTAGAAAGTAATTCGTTACCCCTGTCTCCCAACGACTCTGAAAGCGGTAAGCGTCCGCGCTCATAAATTGTCACTCCAAGAGTTTACCGAAATATTTTCGTGTTCCCTTCTAGAAAAATATAACTCAAGGATGTAATTGTTCGTGTTAAGAGTAGCGCTTGCACTAAAAATAATTCTTATGTAACTATCAATCTTGTTGTGGTGTTCCGCCGGAGCATCAATATGGAAAATGTTCTTGCTTATATAGGTTGAAATTGACGTTAGAACTTCGTTCAAAGTTTCGAAATTCTCATAATGAAACGAGGAATTCGATTGCAAGTCTGCAATTTACGTTTACTGGACAAATATCC
The DNA here is from genome assembly GCF_921293095.1 of Ischnura elegans. Lineage (NCBI taxonomy): Eukaryota > Metazoa > Arthropoda > Insecta > Odonata > Coenagrionidae > Ischnura > Ischnura elegans. The sequence continues at coordinate 582,438 of NW_025791659.1, read as the reverse complement.
ACATAGATATTTGATATAAGGTAAGCAGGCCATAACGCAGGAGCGTAACGGATGTATTACGGTGGAATCGCCCGAGGGCTGAGCAGGTACCTGTATCGCTGGTCTGTGAACGAACCCCAGAGGCTCGTGGGCCGGCCGTGGCGAATTGTTTATGCAGTACTTTTGCGAGATAAATTATAGTTCGTTTCTCGAAAAATGTAAATCATGAATGCCATTGTTCATCTTCAAAGCAGCCATATCAATTTTTAAACGGAGTTCTGCGATCAATTTCAACGATTTTACCCATTTCCGCCCTGAAGTCAACATGAATAAATTTACTGCTAACTGTCGCTAATATTGTCGGTAGAACTTCGTTCAAAATTTGAGATATCTTATGATGAATCGAGGAATTCAATTCCAAGAATGAAATTAAAGTTCAATCAACAATTAGCCACATAGCATTTTCACATAAAGAAAGAAGGCCCTTAAGGACGGAGATTTCTCCCTCTTGGGAAGTAATCGCCCCGGGCCCTTCCAGTCAACGGGGTCTGTGAACGACCACACGGGCCGTGTGGGTTGGGTCGGCGGTCAGTTATTGTTTATTCATCCCTTCAGCGAAATACGGTTGTGTTAGTTTCTCGAGAAATGTGAAACAAGAATGGTTTCGTTCGTCTTCAGAGCAGCGATAACAATTTTTGAACGAAGTTCTGCGATCAATTATAACGTTTTTAGAAATTTCCGCCCTTATGTCAACGTGAGTAATTTTGACGCTTACTTGGGCTGATGTCGACGTTATAACTTCGTTTAAAATTTAAGATTTCTCATGATGAATGGAGGAACGTCATTTCAAGATGAAAATTTAGGTTCAATGAACAATTATCCACTTAGCTGTTTCACGTAAACAGAGGAGGCCCGGGGGGAAGGAGACATTTCCACGAAGATGCAATTCAATAAAAGTAATTGCAAATACAAAATACAGAGTTAGCAAATTCATTGTGTCATCATATACATATCTGAGGAAACACGTAAATATTAATTAGATAATCTGATCAGCATAAATCAGGGGCGCCGACTTATAAAAAATATTGGGGGGGCCCATATCCGAGGTCTTGCCCCGGGAAGAGGTTAAATTCAAAGTGTGTCGCAGCACCGAAACACTATCATGATTCACACCACCTGATTCAGTCAACCTGCTTCACCTTATAATTATTTGTTTTAACACATTGTTGAATTTATTTTAAAAGGTAACTATCGTCAAAAATGGGAAATAAAAATTACCAATATATTTTTGTGATTTCACAAAGCATAAAATAACTTAATTATTTTCTTGAAATATTGAGGGGACTCCGCCCCCCCCCCCCCAACGAATCTTTGAGGGGGCTCGGGCCCCCTCAGGCCCCATGGAGTCGGCGCCACTGGCATAAATCCTTGCGTAAGTAACAACGGTTCTCGGTCGTCCGTCCATGGGCGAAGAAGTATTCCTTTCCACGCATTCGAATTATGACGAGGAAAAATTAATTCCAGCAACAAGTACCATTTTTAATTATTGGCGGATTTCAAGAGTTACTGTTTGCTAATATGTTCTACTGCTGAGTTACTGTGAATGACATTAATTACTCTACGCTGCTATGTCGTTGGTGATTAAACATTGTAATTGCATTAAGTAGGTTACATAGTATTGGGGAATGTGTTTGTCGGCAATGTGTTTCATGTTTAGGGCATACCTCCCTATGCAGGTGTACCCGCCTCAGAGAAAGCATCTCCCACCACCCCTCCTCCCCATTCAAAAACTTGGAAAACCCCAGTCTACGCCGGGTTAGAGATTTCGCAATGGCGGGCGGCCGCCTCGGCCCAACGGTAACCCCTGCAGCTGCGCCGCGCCGGCAAGGTCATTGAACACTGCATCGGCTCTTTGTTGACTTTGAGCCCTCGGAAAGGAAAAACCCCTTTCGCTTGCGACGAAAAATGGGTTACCGCCACGTGGAATTTTAAATGTGTATGTGTAAACTGAAAATATGCGGAATATCACCCTTCGAATTCTTGTCAGGGTTTTTTTAAAAATTGGCATGAAGTGTCCCCAAATAATTTGAAGATGAAATACAGACGATAAGAAGAAATACATGACATAGGAAGAGCATTACCAAAGATATGTATTTATAGGAAATCGTAGCGAAATAATTATATAGATAAAATAAACATGGAAAAGGTTAGAAAGTAAGTCGTAACCCCTGTCTCCCAACGACTCTCAAAGCGAAAAGCGTCCGCGCTCATAAATTGTCAATCTAGGAGTTTTGCGAAATATTTTCACGTTTCCTTCTAGAAAAAGATAACTCAAGGATGGAATTGTTCGTGTTAAGAGTAGCGCTTACACTAAAAAAATTCTAATGTAACTATCAACCTTTGTATGGTGTTCCGCCGGAGCGTCAATAAGGAAAATGTTCTTGCATACATAGGTTGAAATTGACGTTAGAACGTCGTACAAAGTTTCGAAATTCTCATAATGAAACGAGGACTTCGATTGCAAGTCTGCAATTTACGTTTACTGGATAAATATCCACATAGATATTTGATATAAGGTAAGCAGGCCATAACGCAGGAGCGTAGCGGATGTATTACGGTGGAATCGCCCGAGGGCTGAGCAGGTACCTGTATCGCAGGTCTGTGAAGGAACCCCAGAGGCTCGTGGGCCGACCGTGACGAATTGTTTATGCAGTAGTTTTGCGAGATAAATTATTGTTCGTTTCTCGAAAAATGTTAATCATGAATGCCATTGTTCATCTTCAAAGCAGCCATAACAATTTTTAAACGAAGTTCTGCGATCAATTTCAACGATTTTACCCATTTTCGCCCTGAAGTCAACATGAATAAATTTGCTGCTTACTGTCGCTAATATTGTCGGTAGAACTTCGTTCAAAATTTGAGATTTGTCATGATGAATCGAGGAATTCAATTCCAAGAATGAAATTAAAGTTCAAACAACAATTAGCCACATAGCTATTTCACATAAAGAAAGAAGGCCCTTAAGGACGGGGATTACTCCCTCTTGGGAAGTAATCGCCCCGGGCCCTTCCAGTCAACGGGGACTGTGAACGACCACACGAGCAGTGTGGGTTGGGTCGGCGGTCAGTTATTGTTTATTCATCCCTTTAGCGAAATAAAGTTGTGTTCGTTTCTCGAGAAATGTGAAACAAGAATGGTATCGTTCGTCTTCAGAGCAGCGATAACAATTTTTGAACGAAGTTCTGCGATCAATTATAACGTTTTTAGAAATTTCCGTCCTTATGTCAACGTGAGTAATTTTGACGCTTACTTGGGCTGATATTGACGTAATAACTTCGTTTAAAAATTGAGATTTCTCATGATGAATGGAGGAACGCAATTTCAAGATTAAAATTTAGGTTCAATGAACAATTATCCACTTTGATGTTTCACGTAAACAGAGGAGGCCCGGAGGGAAGGAGACATTTCAACGAAGATGCAATTCAATAAAAAAAATTGCAAATACAAAATACAGAGTTAGCAAATTCATTGTGTCATCATATACATATCTGAGGAAACACGTAAATATTAATTAGATAATCTGATCAGCATAAATCAGGGGCGCCGACTTATAAAAAATATTGGGGGGGCCCATATCCGAGGTCTTGCCCCGGGAAGAGGTTAAATTCAAAGTGTGTCGCAGCACCGAAACACTATCATGATTCACACCACCTGATTCAGTCAACCTGCTTCACCTTATAATTATTTGTTTTAACACATTGTTGAATTTATTTTAAAAGGTAACTATCGTCAAAAATGGGAAATAAAAATTACCAATATATTTTTGTGATTTCACAAAGCATAATATAACTTAATTATTTTATTGAAATATTGAGGGGACTCCGCCCCCCCCCAACGAATCTTTGAGGGGGCTCGGGCCCCCTCAGGCCCCATGGAGTCGGCGCCACTGGCATAAATCCTTGCGTAAGTAACAACGGTTCTCGGTCGTCCGTCCATGGGCGAAGAAGTATTCCTTTCCACGCATTCGATTTATGACGAGGAAAAATTAATTCCAGCTACAAGTCCTATTTTTAATTACTGGCGGATTTCAAGAGTTACTGTTTGCTAATATGTTCTACTGCTGAGTTACTGTGAATGACATTAATAACCCTACGCTGCTATGTCGTTGGTGAATAAATATTGTAAATGCATTAAGTAGGTTACATAGTATTGGGGAATGTGTTTGTCGGCAATGTGTTTCATGTTTAGGGCATATCTCCCTATGCAGGTGTACCCGCCTCAGAGAAAGCATCTCCCACCACCCCTCCTCCCCATTCAAAAACTTGGAAAACCCCAGTCTACGCCGGGTTAGGGATTTCGCAATGGCGGGCGGCCGCCCCGACCCAACGGACACCCCTAATCCGCGCCGCGCCGGCAAGGTCATTGAACACTCCATCGGCTCTTTGTTGACTTTGAGCCCCCGGAAAGGGAAAACCCCTTTCGCTTGCGACGAAAAATGGGTTACCGCCACGTGGAATTTTAAATGTGTATGTGTAAACTGAAAATATGCGGAATTTCACCCTTCGAATAGAATATGTGCACATTTTTGGGAAGTGATCTTAAAAAAGAATTTACACCTCAATTAGGCTAAATTCCGAGTCTGAGAATAGAGAGGTACTTTTTAAGCGAGATATTAATTATTAAAATTTGCAAAATTAATGATGCGCTGAAACACCAGTCGGCCATATTCTCAAGGCTGTGACGTCATTTTGTTCGACGTGTTCTCAGGCATTCCTTGTTCTTTAGGGTGAGCCCCTCTACAGCGTATACTGAGTTTGGAAAGAAGCCATGGAATGCCTTATGAACTACATTTAAAGTGTGTACATGCCATCATCTACATCTTTTAATTCATTTGTTTCTCGGTTACGCTGACGACAAGACTCTATCAACTTTTCTACCTCGAACTACCTAATCGTATTTCTTACTCCTCGGTTCTCGCATTTGCGTCCGTTTGCAGATTTATAGTGACATTAAAATTAAGAGACACTTAAACAGTGATGATCCTTGAAAATAGTACGACTTAATTCGTGAAAACTAAGTCACTAATTAGTAACTAACTTCGTAACTGTACCCGTACTACTAACTGAAAAACGGAAAATTAATTTTCGATAAAAAGGGATAGTTTGGATATTCAAAATGTTTGTAATTTAATTCCAAACACGGTGATGCTAAAATTTTCCAAATCGGATGTGAAATAAGGTCATTATTACGTATCACAAGTCGGGACTACTTTTTGGAAATGCACCGCGCGGAGGGATTCCTCGATTAATGGATAGTCATAACCGGTCATAACAAGACACTTGTACCTTGAAAACCAATAAACTTATGCTGTGAAGAAATATAAAATGAACCAATTATTAAATTGTGCTAACAAATGCTTCGAGAAGCATATTGAAACCGAATGAATGAAAAGTAATCGTCTGATCTAACTATCAAACATTTGATTTCCAGCCCGAGAGATTTCCGTCATTCATCGGGACCAAGTTTTCAATAACCAATTTTTAGATATACCTCACAAATGCTATTCATAAACCTCAACCAAGGAAATGTACATCTGACTGACATATCTATGTTAGCGATCTGAAAATAACTTGTAGAAACATTGAGATAATCAGAACTCCGCTTTTGAATACATTAATTCTACGAAAGAACAAATACGTCGAGTAAAGTGCGTTTTTTTAAGAAATGAAGATCAGATTACTGCTTAAACTGGACCAAAATGTAACTTTAGTTATTTGTGCTTACGCTTAAAACCTTAAATAGCCCAGAAGAAGAAGAACCCAGCTCAGTAACGGCAATTTAATAATTAACCATGGATATTCATCCAGTCACCAGGGGCCATAACTGAATATGAAAATTTATTTTTCGCGAGTCAGTAGGTTAAATAATAATAGAATAGAAAATAGTTAAATAGATAAATTAAATTATGATCGGTATTTGAAATGACAATAATACAAATATCGATAGTTATCTACCTACCGGCACTTTTACTTCCGTAAACCTTCGTATCGTGCTAACAAACTTTTGGCCAATTACGTACTGTAAACAATCTTACTTAATTCACTTATGTTAGACCTAATTTCCGATGAGGTTTCCCGTCCATTTCTCTTTATTATGAATGAGACAAGACAACAAAAAAGCTCCAGTTCAACATTAAAACTTCGTGCCGAGGCATGTAGGTATAGTCCAACATAATCAGCGCGGTCAATCATTGAAGAATCCACCTTCGGGATATTATTTGAAGAAACCCTCACGAAACCTGATTCCATGATAAGCACTTAAACGTATTTCCCTTTACACAGATCAGATCCACCAACTTTTTCCAATGCACACGTAGTTTATTGAATCATAAACACGATCATAACACGATAAAAACCTTGCACGCTGATGAGATAGACCAGAATGACGTCACATACCGAGGAGCCAATAGATGAGCGTCAGGGGCAATTTTTCCAACTAACAGCAATGCATCATGTCTTCATTAATTTCCTGGGAAATTCCTTAATAAAGTACGCCATAACTAGTAAATTCTGTGAAATGATAATGAAGTAAACGGTTAACTTGTGGCTGGATGCATGACTGCAAAGTACGGGTGCAACGACGCTGTAATAAAGGGCGGCTTTCGTGCCAGGATTGTCACTCCTCACCAAGAAATGCATACTGACAGCTGTCCCCATAGGCGGATCCAGGGGAGGGGCACGGGGGCACGTGCCCCCCCCAGACCCTCAAAAATATGCAAGGTTTATAATTCGGTCCCATTATTATTGCGTTCGTTTTGTATTGCGAGATATCCTTGTGCCCCCCCCCCTGAACAAAATCTTGGATATGGCCTTGCTTGTGCCCCTCCCAGAAAGAAATCCTGGATCCGCCCCTGGCTGTCCCCCATCGTTATTGGTCACTATCGTCCAAAGGAATTCCTCAGCGATGATGCAAAGGGTTACGGAATTAGTACTACATTATGCGAAAGCGACAGAAAAGCAAGGTATTTACAGAAAAGAAATATTTTTCCCTGGTGTTACGGAAAGGTTCGTGAAATTTGTGGTTAAAATGTCAAGAAAATTTAAGATTTTTATATGAAAGGCCTACGAAAGGGGATTGGAAATGGAAGAAAAAGCATTAATTTTAGAATAAAGTCACTAAATTGAGCATTAAGCACAGTTCAAAGGACTTAAGCCATTAAAATAATGATATTTTGATGGAAATAATTGCAAGCAGTGATTTAAAATTGATAATAACATGACTTAATATTTTTCATCCGCGCATGTATCTTGAATAATAATTTCATTGATAAATAAGCACGCTTGCATATATATTTAACCTATTAATGTAAATAAATTCATTTTTTGCCCTCAATTAATTTAAAATTTGTATTTTGTTTACCAACGCAAGCCTGTCCCTGCCTGGGGCAGAGTGGGACATTTTTCATCGAAGAAGAAACGTAACTATTTCAACTGTTTTGAGTGAAATGTATTACTTGCGGTTTTTTTTATAAGTTTTAGAATATATTCTCCAAGCAGTGAGACCAAAATTTTTCGTTTACCAATTAATCTGAGGAAAATTTAAAATAAAATGCTAAAACTGTCCCACTGTGCCCCAGTCTCCCCTATCGTTTAAAATATTCCGCCCTCTTCACTTCTGACATTAAGCAATCAGTGCCTAATTCCAGTGAAGCTGCAATTCATAGTTTTAATACAGTTTTGTTTAAATTTTGAAATCATGTACGTAATTTGCGACCTATGAAAGTGTTAATACACAACTTACTTCATATTTAATAATTGTTACCACCTTTTCTGCACTGGGCCTATTTGTGCTTGTAATATCAGGGGTAGAATGTTTTTGATAAAGTTAAAAGTCATCCATTTGAAGTTTCAATGAGTTTATACCAGTTTTTCCACGCCACCCGAGAGGTAACTGGCAAGGCGCGTTTCCCTTTTTTATACGTAGACGTAACGGAAAAGGGATCCCCACGCCCCAGTTGAAAATATCCCCAAGTTTACCGGCCGAGAGACCACAGCGAACGTGAAGACAATATTTTTCAACTGGCACATAGGCCTACTTGTAACCGACAAACACAAAGACACACACAGCCATTCACGCATCACATTCACACGTGCAAGCACTCTCTACCATACACTCCTCTCCAAGCATTCCATCACCACCTCCATCCCCCTCTGATTAAGGTGGACACCGTCGGGACGGCGACGATTACCTTTACCCATATACCTGTACGGAAGAAGGAAAGGAAATGAAAACAACCTTCATTGGGCATTGGAAAAGCATATGAGAATGAAATACTAACCTCTCAAAAAATGTGTCGTCTACCCCACCGTGATGGACAAGAAAAGGAGTTGTGATGTCTACGACCCGGATCCCCCCTGTAAAGGAAGTCAGTTATGAGAGGAACGGTTAACGTCATCCGGCATACGTGAGTGCGAATACTGTGTAATATCTTACATCTGTAATACCGGTGTAGCCACCGTCCCAGCGCCAGTACGTGTCTCCTGTATATGACATTACGCCACATAGCTGGCGCTGGAGGTATTGTCAGGAAGGTAACTGCAGGGGCCAACACCCGCAGCTTCATTATTAATCGATGTATATCGGCCCTCAACGTTCGATATACGCAATCCTGGATGAAAGGGGAGAAATAATACGTTATTCTCCGCGAGAGAGGAGTTGGAATCCGCTGACGCTCTCTTTCACGGAAAAGTGGAAATAGGAACACTTACATTACGGAGGTCGTTCGACCCGATAAGGACGATCACAGGCTTCGCAAAATAACCGTGGTCATCCACGAGTCTCCTCAATTGGAGGACTGTCTGCCCCGATACACATAACCCGATGCGGGCAGGGCGAACTGTTGTGAGAAATCACAGGGGATAAGCAGGAAGAGAAGTTATTGGAAAAGGTACTTCATCATAGTATAAGTATGTACTTACCTCCCTCCATCCGCCACCCCAAATACGCACCCAGGCGCACCATATGGGAGTCGCCCAGGAGCTGATGTCCGTACATAACTGGCCCTTCCATCGTCGGCAACGGGTAATGGACTTCGGCAGGGTTTCTACAGGAGCGCACGATATCCTTCCAACGTCCTTGCTGAGATGCAGATGACGTTCGCATGCTACGTAGCACCCCTTCTCCGCCGCTTCCCCCACTCCTAAACCTTCAAACCTTCCCACTATACGCCGGACGGACGTGTGACGTAGCTCCCACCACGTAAACCCCGCCTTCCGTGGGAGGAGTCATGGCGGCTGACAACCACCGAACAGCTGCAGTATGAGCCACCTCTGGTATGTTTGGCAGGGGTTAATAAATCACGAATATACAGCACGCAATTGGATTCGTACATGCTCATCACACGGTGGAAAGGAAGTGTATAGAATAATTTTCAACCGTTTATGTAAATGGAAGAAAGCATGCACATTTTTTGCCCAACCTTTCCATTTCCGTTACACTAATGATAAATTAACAGTTGATGGATACTTTAAGAATTTCCGAAACTTCCAATCAATTTCTAAATATTAACTTCCGTTTTAAAGAAATATAAAAGCGCAATAATTTAATAATTTGCTTGAAGTGTCCCCTAAAACTTCGGAGACGATGTTATTGTAATTGCCTACGACTGTTGTGAAAGGAGGGATGGATACAAAATGATGATATTTATTTAAAAGGAATAATGCAATTATGAATTGATTTCCTTAAAGCTTTGCAATGTTTTTCAGGAAATAACGACATTAAAATTGAGATCCATACACGTAATATAATATCGCTTAAAATATTCCCCCCCCCCCTCCACTGCAAATACTAAGCAGTCATTGCCTTTTTTTAGTGAAACCGCAATTTATTGGCATGATATGGTATTATTACATTAGATTATTTTGATCAAAATTCGTTCAACTGAGAAGCACATGAAAGCAGCTCAGTGTTACAATGATATCAAAATTCTTAATTAATAAAACTTTTAACAGCGAAAATTAAACGACATTCCATTCAAGATAATTCATTTCTCCATGACCACTTTATCCGAAATACGTATAGTGAAACCATATTAAAATTGAGATCCATACACATAATGTAATATCGCTTAAAATATTACCCCCCCCCACTGCAAATACTAAGCAGTCATTGCCTTTTTTTAGTGAAACTGCAATTTATTGGCATGATATGGTATTATTAGATTAAATTATTTTGATCAAAATTCGTTCAACTGAGAAGCACATGAAAGCAGCTCAGTGTTACAATGATATCAAAATTCTTAATTAATAAAACTTTTAACAGCGAAAATTGAACGACATTCCATTCCAGATAATTCATTTCTCCATGGCTACGTTATCCGAAATACGTATAGTGAAACCATATTTATATTTTCAACACTTATTCCAATTTATTCAAATTCAAGTAAAATAAAATGGAAGCGCCCAGTGTACTGTAATCATAATTCAAAATCGATCGTTCATTTAGGCGTCTGCGACTCCGATAGAAGTAAGCTGCTGCGCAAGGAATTGACATCAGGCGCCTAAGTTTAAACTTCACAGGTTTCATTTCACCAGCACGCCGCACAGTGGGCGAAATCTGAAAGATGACGTTTTATATGTTTTTGAGGTTGCTGAGTGCGATTCTGAAGTCATAATTTAAAAAAAGCATGGTGAAAGATGAATTATGATATATAAATTAAAAGAAGTTCAGAATAAATAAGGCAGAATAAATATATGCAAAGTAAGTAGTTTTAAGTTTACAAAAATATGAGTGAATATTGGAATAACATAGATGAATAAAAAATTTGTGCGAAAAATCCACAGAGAAAAAATCATTCGCCTTGACCGGGATTCGAACCCGGATCCCTCGATTTCCGGCCGAGTGCTTTAGCCAGTTAAGCTACCGAGGCGTCATTATTCCCTGTGGAAATTTGTGGACTATACCGGAAAAGGTGGTATGGACTGCTGAGCATATTATGCGACGAGCAGTCCAAATCGTGCGCACGGCGCCACAGCCGGAGAGTAAAGTCCGAACTTTGAACACTTTATAAATGTCAATGAAAGGGTTGCACGCCTCCTGGGCTTCTTCTGACATCCGTCCAATGGGCAATATGGAACTTCTATTAATTAATTCCTTTCAATGTTCAAGTAGTTTATGCACCGTTGTTGGCATGTTGAGCCAGGGATATTAGCGCACGAATAAACGGGCAGTTTCAATTGCATACTCTTCAAATATGTCGACATGTATTTGGTGGCCGCAGGATATTACTTACAAAATGGTATGCATAAGTTTAATCAAATTTAAGTCCAAGTCAGTAATGGACGCAGAAACGCTGCTATTTTCAAAGAAACGACGAGCTGTGTTTCCGTCACTGCTACTCTCGAAACTTTGCTTTGGTCTCTCAACAATGAGGCCTAGGAGAGACCTTAATTCCTCCTGAATAGATTTCTTCCTAATCTCCATTGCTGCTTTTAAACCAGGCTCTCGGACTTGCCAACTTTTTATGTGCAGTCTGTTGGACAGATGTATGAAACATTCAAAGCATCGAAGCCTACTAAATACGTACTAGTCTAGTATGGCATCCCCCGATCCGCCTCACGGTTGGAAGCATTAAACACAATAGAAAGATACAACGTGTCGTTTGTACAGTGAAGGAAGAAACATTGTAAATCACGGACGTGAGCCAATAACCAACTTGAGAAAAGGGTGCGTGGTGCACCCTCCACGTCCCAGCACACTATCAACCGACTCCTCCGTAAACCAAACAGCCGATTCAACGCGCTGTAAACCAATAGGACTCTTCCACGCAAACGTCTCCAAACCAAGCCCACATTCCTCATGAAACATATCGAACTACATATTGTACTTTTCACCGGAAGATTATCGGATTCGTCGAAATATATACATGGAAAGTGTTGAAATTACAAGTGAAATTTAAAACGTCTTTTAATGGCCCATTCAAAATTTGAATAGTTAATAACAAAACGTATAAACAATTTTTGAAACTTGAAAATAAATACTCTTAGTTCAATTTCATAACTAAACACATTCGTATAAAAATATTCATGTTTTGAATTGAAACATAATGAGCGTGTAGAGTACAGACTATGGAACCCGGCGCGTGGCCATGTGATTATCTTAATTAAATGGCTTAAACTTTGCGAGGGGAAGTTTGTGGCAGCAAATTTTTGTTTCGTAACAACAATTAAATGTGTAAGATTGATTATATGCTTGTTAGTACGCAGAATACGACAGAATGGTAAACGTATGACTTAATTTTTAAATAATTTTTCGAATAATATTGTATTAATTTTAGTCAAAAAATAACTTTAATACTGCCAATTTATTAACCTATATCAATTAAAAAAAATATATTTAGATTGCACACACATTGCTTGGCTAAATACATTTTACAGAACGAAATTCGCAATGCAATGGGATTTTTATGAGTGTACTGGCAACGGTCACAATCATCCAAATAAATTCCTTAGCGATGAGTCATAGGAGAAGGGAATTACTGCTAAAATATGCGAAAACACCGAAGAACATGCTATTCACAGAAAAAAAATAATTTTTTCCCTGGTCTTCTTGGAAGCCACGTGAAACATCGAGGGGTTTTCTTGCATAAAATGTCTTTGTCTACCTACAGTAAAAATTCCAGCGAACTTACTGTAGGGGAACAATGAATTCTCCCGTATTACTCACATTTAGATTACCAATTCCGTGTTCTCCACATAGCGGTGCATAGGCGCTGTAATAAGGCATCACTATTGTGAATTTCGTAGCCGTACCTTATGGGGAAGTGTTTTAAAGAAATCGGTTTTAGGTGTCCTTGTCCTGGAACCCCTTTTTTACTCTACTATTTTGTTAAGAAATGTACATTTAAAAATTTGAAGTTTTATTGCGGGTGTGTAATTGGGGCAGGATAATTGAACATGACGGGTGAATTTAGCCGACACAATTCCCATTCGGAATCAATAAAAACGATACAACTGGGATGAATGGTACACGAAATATACGACTTATTAAGTAATTTTTATTTTTTTGGGGGGTTCACAGGGGGTTTTCGGGGGACCTAAAGTGCTTGTTCTGTATAACGCGGCATCGTTTACCTTGGATAAAAATTTCGGCTCTGTAGCTGTAGTGTAAGCATGCTTTTTCGACGGTGTCACCCGTTAAAATTAATTATTCTGCGTTCTCCTGGTAGCGGCGCGTAGGGGCACGAGAAAGACGTCAATCACCTGAATTTGGTGTCCGTACCACGTCGGGAAGTGGTAAAAAAAAATTCCGAAAAATTTAAAATCGTGTGTTGAGGGAATGCAAACTTCACGGCGGATGTGTTGTAAGTTACCAAACGTTGTAGGAGTCGCAAATTCAATGAAAATACATAATCGTTAATTACTCGAAGTTCGATTAACATGTGGATATGAAAGGATAGCCAAAAAATTAAGAAAAAAATCTAGTATCTTGCATGAAATTGAATTGGTCCTACGATTATTGCAAATTGGTCAAAAAAATTCCCAAAGTGAGCCCATAAGAAAAGCATTGGAAATTTTAAATTGTTAAAAAAAATACTTTTAAACAAAAAATTGCAAAGGCAACCACACCAAAAAATCAACCAAAAAATCTAGTATCTCATAAGTTAAGGACTTATTCCTACAACGATTATAAGTTGGTTTTAAAAAAATCCAAAGATAGGCCCATAAGAAAAGCATTGGAAATTTAAAAAAATTATAAAAAATACTTATAAACAAAATATGGCAAAATGTTTCACATAAAAAAATCGGCCAAAAAATCTAGTTTCCGTCAGTGACATTTCATGATCCCGTGACATTTTTATGTAGGCAAAAAATGGAATATGTTTTAGTCCCATAAGGCTCCAATGTTAATTCGGATCGATATATCTCGAAAACCGATCGACTTTTTCGAGTTTTCGGACTTTTCCCCCCGATGAATATTTTTTCTTCACGACCCGTAAAAATTTCGCCTTCCCAGCACGTCCGGAAGTGGTCGGGAATTTGTATACGTGAATGAGTGAGTGAATCAGTGAGTGTGCTATCTGTCACACATCGGGTTGTATATATTATAGATTACTGAAAATTGAGTTACGGGTAATTTCGAATGGCTCCACCTCAGAAATGGTAGATGTTAGAGAAAAAAGTATGATGACAATTTTGTAAAAAATTACCTGATCTACAATTTAAATCTTAGCTATTTTTATCGCAAAACTAACCGTTTGGCCGAAAAAAAAACATTTTGTGACCTTTGACCTTGAATAAAAATGTTTGCACATACGGGATCGATGTGGACTTTTCAGGATTTCATTAGAGTGATATTCCTGGAGTTCCTGGAAATTTTCATCTTATTGGCTATTTATGCAAGGGTGCCCCTATTTTTTGGGCTAATTTGACCGGGCTAATATACAATTGCGCATATATTTAGTTGCGGTGATAGTGACGGTGAGGCGAGTCCAATAGTTCGTACCCCTCCACAAGAACTGTAGGTATATATAGTGAGTATATTGTGTACATACAGAATATACACTATCATTGATGAGTATATTTCCGCGGCGTTGTCTAGATGATGTCTCCATGCTTCTGGGTTTCACCGCGTGGATTTTGTTTGCGATGACAAGGTCGACCAGAAGACGCCGGTTGGAATACCGGAGAAACTGTCGTCGCAAGGAAAATCCACGCGGTGAAACCCAGAAGCATGGAGACATCATATACACTACTTTACATGTATGTAGTGTGACGCGAGTCTAATGTCTTTTAACCATCTACAAAAGTGCTCAACGCGTCATAACAAGTTTTCACTTCAAAAATCATGGATATTTTGGGTGATATCTTATCGTGTATGTAATAGCATTCCAGAATTAAAACTTAAATATCTTAAATATTGGGTTCAATATACCGCCAAATAATTTTTCAGGCTACTCGAAATTAAGAGGCACTTCCAACTCTAACCATGAACTTTCTTCCGTCCACGCCTCCCAGTTCCCCCATTCCGAGATATCTTTCTTTCCGAAACCTTTGTTCACTCCCTAGTGCAGCCTTTTGATATTCTCCCTGACCCCAAACTTACGCATCTCAAACCCCCACCATTTTCCATTCGCCATCTCCCTCAGGTGTCTGAGCTTGAGTGCGTCGAAAAAAAATACGGCCCCCAAACTTGGCGTCAGGCAAGCTGAAAGCCCTTTCCCCACCCTTCTTCCTCCTGCCCCCTTCTTCCCTCGTTATGCTGACCACACTTCCTTCCTCGGACAATCCCCATCCCACCCTCATTCACCCCACCCACTTGGAAGCGTGAACCATGCCCTTCTCCGTCTGTGGAGAAGGGCATGGTTCATCTTCAACGGTAACGAGGGCACCAAAAAATAAAAATAATAATAGTAATAACTAAACAGATCAGATCACAATAGATTTTGTTTTTCAATAATTGTTTACACGTAAAGTACGTAACGTACTAGAAGTATATATCTGTAAACGGGGGCAAGTTTCTAACCGGAGAGAGGCTGGAGAAGTATCTTCCATTATTAAAGAAATGTAAAGGAAAAGTTAGTTATTCGCATTCATTTTATTGGCAACAAATGTGTTTCATCATTTCTAGACATGTCTTTAGTCTGTCCTAGATTCCGTGAGACTTGATGGATTAGCATTCCTTCGCAATTTGTTCATCCAGCACCTCGATTATGTAAATGTGACAGCGACGACGGCGATAGATGACCATCACGTTCTCCTATCACGTTCCGCTGTACCACACGATCATGTAAGCCACCGTCATCGCGCGTATCATATAGGTTCGAACGCGCGAGGTTGGTATCATTGAGAAATCTGAAGAGCCAATGAAAAATGTATCGACACATCCCTGTCCGAGAAAGCGTCGTGGCGTCGTCTGCGGAGTCTTTGAAATAACAACAACAAACAACGAACACATAACAGTCACGGCTCAGTACTTCGCCAATAGTTAATATTATGATAAAGTACTCGTATTATGGTGAAGTTATGGGGAAAGAGTAGTATTACTTTTCGTTGCGTGATAACGTAATCTATTATGCTAATGCTCGCCGGGAGATGCTGCAGTCTTTATGTTTGCTATATCGTAGAGAAATGTCGAAAAGTCGTGACCTTGGATTGAAACTAATTAATGTTGAAATGACAATGGAAGTGCAATCGCGCTAGCGATTTGAATGTAAGTAGTTAATAGATGATTTATGAAAATTAAAAAATCGATAAGCAGTTTAACGATGTTGATATATTGGAGAACGTACTTGGAAAAGGTTGTTAATTAAACTTCGATATAAAGTAATTGACGTTTAAATCACGGATGTACTTCAATTAGCAGTACCTTCCAATTTGCTGTGTGAAAATAAAGCTGCTGAATCGAATTCACCACCATGCGCATATAAAAATTGAACAACGTTGACAATAATTATGTCAAGAGAGCATTCCAGTGGAATAATTAAGAATTTTATTGGTTTTTACATAATTGGAATAAAGGGCACTTTTAAATTAAATAAACAATAATTTTTTTCTAATATTTGCATTAAGTGCTCGTTTTTATGTCAGCATATGCTTGTCACCATCGGTTTCGAACGTGATAGGCCGATGACGCTCATCTACATCTGCATAATACCCTGCGAGCCACCTCTGGGGTGTTTGGCAGGGGGTGATAAATCACCAGCATGCAGCATGCATTTGGATTCCCACATGCACACCACACCGTCCAAAAAACGTCCCTTATACTAACAAACTATACTATTATATGCTGTTAGAAATAATAATTGAATTAAGAAACATGCATTAATTTTTACATAGGTTAGAAGGCTACACCACAAGTCATGCAATCTATTTACGAGTTCTATTGCTGCCGTTATAATCTCTTATTGATCGTGGAAAAAATGACATTCGGAATCTGTCTGTTCTGCAATCTATCTCTCTTATTTTATTTATATGATCTGATCTTCTGTAGTATGTTGGCGTCCGTAAGATATGGGTAACTTCGTTAGAAAAGACACTGCTCTTGAATTTACCTAAAAGGTTTAGCCTATTTTTCAATCTACGGTCCGACAGAGATTCCCATCCGACTTTATCTAAGAGGTCAGTTACACTAACAAGACTATCGTAACGACCTTTCACATACCTGGCAGCTCTTCTTTGCACGCGTTCTAACTCCGTTATTAAGCCTTTTTCATGAGGGTCCCAAACACTGGCAACGTATTCCAGATGTGGCCTAACGAGGGAAAAGTAGCTAATTTCTCTCACTTTGTCGTCGCACTTTCCTAATATTCTTTTAACAAAACCCATTTTACGATTAGCTCGACCGGTTATTTCTCGAATATGTTTATTCCACGATAGATCATTATTGAGTATAAACCTTAGATATTACACGGATTCAACTGCCTTTAACTGGGTGCCCCGAATGATATAGTTACGCTGTAGGGAGTTATTATTCTTCCAGAAATTCATTACGACGCATTTTTCCAAATTTAATTCTAACTGCCAAGCATCGCACCAAGCTTGGATAGCAGCAAGGTCATTCGTTAGTTAATCTATCTCTTTGCTGGAACGGATTTCTCTGTAAACTTCAGCGGCGTCTGCAAATAATCGTAACTTACTCTGCACCACTTCGCCAATGTCGTTTATATAAAGAAGGAATAGGAGTGGGCCAATGACACTACCCTGAGGAACGCCAGAAGTGACTCTAACCTCATTGGAGACTGCACCGTCTAATACTACTCTTTGGACGCGGTCGCTCAAAAATTCTCTAATCCAGGAAATGACATCTTCGTCTAGACCATAAGATTTCAGTTTTATTATTAACTTTCCGTGGGATACTTTATCAAATGCCTTTTTGAAATCAAGAAAAATCGCGTCTACTGAAATTTTGTCTTCCCCGGAGACTAAAATATCGTGGGCGAAAAGCGCTAACTGAGTTTCGCACGATCTGCTTTTCCTGAATCCATGTTGAGTTCCCATTAATAAGTTTTGCGCGTTTAGGTGTTTTTAATTACCGAGCTGACTACGATGTGTACAAGGACTTTGCAAGAGATGGACGTTAAGATATCGGCCTGTAATTAGGTGGCTGTTCCTTGTCTCCACTTTTAAATATAGGCGTTGCATTAGCGATTTCCCAGTCATTAGGTACTTCGTGTTGCTTGATGGATTTACTGAATGTTAACTGCAAGTAATGGGCAATTTCTGAGGCTAGTTCTTTATATACGCGAGAAGGGATTTCGTCTGGACCAGGTGATTTATTTGGACTAAGCGATTTCAATATATTTTATATTCCAAGCGTACTAATGTCAATAGCTGGCATCTTATGTATACAGGGATTGTCATCGGTCTCGGGTGAGTTTTCGGAAGGCTCCGTGAACACGCTCTTAAAGTAGGAATTTAATAAATTGGCTTTATCGTAACTGCTTGTCAACACATCTCCATTTTCGTTTCTCAGCGAACATACGGTAGATCGTTTACCTTGAACTTCCCTAAGATATGACCAAAAAGCTTTTGGGTTATCCTGTAACTGCTCTACTAGTGTTTTTTCTTTTAATATTCGTGAACGCATTCCTGAACGCTTCATTCGTGGCGGCTTTAGTCATCCTATATTTTTTAATTATTAGCTCGCGTTCATTAGCGGATAAATCCGTGCTGACTCTTTTCATTTTAGCATGACACGCTCTCTGTCGCCTCAATGATTTTCTCACTTCAGCGTCGTACCATCTCGGTTCGCTGCCTTCTTTTACTATTTTACTAGGGATGTAGCTATTTATTCCCGAAGTTACGAGCGAAAGAAAAGCTTTCCAAGTATTCTCTACTTTTAACTTTAATACTGATTCTTGAAACTCGGGGAAAGCATTTTTCAGATGACTCTTAAACCCATCAAAATCAGCTCTTTTAAAAATGAAAACTGTACGCTCTTTTTTAAAGTTTACAGCGGTATTTAGAGAAAACTTTGCAGTTACTACCATATGGTCACTTATTCCTTCGACAGTGCCAACGTTTAATACCTGATGTGGTATATTTGCCGCTAATATTTTCTCCTCTGTTTGGTGCGGATGCTATTTGAAACAATGAATTAGATGTTAAAGTGTGTAATAAAGCCTCGCAGATCACTTTATCCCTCCCACCAGGAATGAAGCTATAAGTCTCCCAATCTATAGAAGGTACGTTGAAATCTCCACCCACAATCAAGACGCTCGCAGCGTGATAAAGAGTGCGATCACGGTTTCATAATCGCTGCTATCACCGTCCGTCGTGGGAATCGCGTTGCCCCTGGCAACGACATCGCTCTCACCCTTCTTACAGTTACATAATCAGGGTGCCTGAACTCGACTGGATTACTTACTTCGCTAATGCTGTAATTGACCCTAATCATAGTAGCTAAGTAAGGAAGCGCGAGTAACACAATCGGGAAAACTAAACGAAACCTTAAACTTTTAATTAGAATTATTTTATTTCCTTTGGATTTAAAAATAAGTTTTCTGCTGAAAATTTGAAAAAGGTAATAATAATAATCAGTGACGTAACTATGAGGGGATTTGAGGGATAGATCCCACCCAAAGCCTCAGAGAAATAAAAATAATATTCACAATTATTGTCTAGTTTTGACATATAGTAATGCCAACGTAACCTTTTCATGAAACCCAAAATTTAAGAGACAAAATTATGTAAAATGGCATTTATTTGCAGGGATGTCATTTTTCCGAAATTTTCCCAAACGGGGGTGCGGGTGGTAAGTCGCCCTTCCTTTACCCCCACCCAAAGCATATTCCTTGTTACACCACTGATAATAATAATATGGAGAGAACCAAAATCGGATCCAAATACCAGACTTAAACCAACAAAAACAGGAATGGAAGTCTAAAATCTTACATGGAAAGTTCCCAACAGTCATACTGGAGGATTGGGTTGACAGAAACGCATCTCTGAAATGGTTCCAAGATGGCTATTTACACCCGTAGACTGAAGGCTTTGTGACGGCAATTCAAGACAGAGTTATATGAACTCACAACTATGAAAAAAAAACATATTAAAACTTGAAATTCTAGATAAATGTAAAAGGGACACCACATGTTTCACAGTTTTCGTGCTTGAAGAAAAGGTTTTAATTGAGTTGGTATAGGCATCATAGTAAGAAATTTGAGTTAATTGTTTTCTATCATTTAGATAAGATTGTATACAATTGTGAGGAAGTCCAGTTATGCCATATTTTGTGAAACGTTCAAGCAGCAAATCATGTTTTACTGCATCGAAAGCCTTTTTCAGGTCAATGTAGACTCCCAAAGTTTGATTTTTGTCATCAATACTGTTTAAAGTATTAGTAAAAAAAACTCATTGGTTAACCTATATTGTCTAAAGCTAAACTGTGAAGAAGTGATGGTTGCATTATTGTCTAGAGAAATTCAATGAGACGTCTGTTCATAATTTTTTCAAAAATCTTTCAGAAACCTGAAAGAATAGGTCTGTAATTGTCAGGATCTTTTTTTTTCAATTTTTAAAGAGTGTATATAGGAATAGAATGCATAATTATCTTTCCTGGAATGCCATCACAGCCAGATGATAATTTATTCCGGAGACACGTTCCAATTTGCAGGATTTCCTGAGGGGTGATAGAATGAAGGAGAGAAGAATTACACGGTTTGAAATTGGTATTTTCTGTAGACTCGTTTGGAGAGGTTGAAGATTTGTAAGTTTTGTGAAAGGACTGTAGGATTTTTCAGGTAGTTCGATGAAGTAGTTATTAAAATATTGATTATTTTTAGTGTTTAGTGTTTCGAAGCCACTAGAGTCAATTAAAGAGATATTGTTATGCTGGACTCCTGACTTTTCGTTGCTTTCTCTATTTATTATTGACCATGTCGTTTTCATTTATCAGTATGGGTTTATCAGTAGCTTTTTATTGAATGATGATTGAAAACTGAACCATTTTTCTGAAGTATTTGGAGAAATGAAAGTAAAAAGTGTTTTATTTTCACAATTATTTCCCCGCTTGTATTTTGAGTATTCCTCTCTTTTAAGTCTGCTCAGATGAATAATTTCAGAAGTTCTTCAGAAATTCTTTTTTGAGGTACAATTATTTACTGGACATAATTTCCCCGGGAAAGTAGTCTCAAGAATATATGATATTTGAACAGATTCAGGATTCAATTGGTGGAAGTTAGACATTTTTAAATAAATAAATGATCGTAGCACTTTTCCACAAAATCTTTTACTGCTTACAACGCGTTTCGGCTCACTGAGCCATCATCTGGTAAAAGATACTGCAAAACATTAGAAAATCACCTTTATACCCTTAGGAAAGGGATTAAGAAATAGTTACCCTTGAGAATGAAGTAGGAAAGTACAGAAGTTATAAACGGATTGGAATACTTATAAGTAAAGATGCGTGAAAATAGCAAATGCGATAAATGCAATATAGATGTGATGTGCGCAAATAAATGCGACATAGATGCAATGACTGGAATTATATGATATTTTTACGCAAATTTGCCTTTTCGATGGCAAAATTCGTACATTTTGTGCCGAGTGCAGATTAAATGCTCCGCCGACACTCACTGCTTAAAGCATCTACATCTACATAATACCCTGCGAGCCACCTCTAGGGTGTTTGGCAGGGGGTGATCAATCACCAGCATGCAGCATGCATTTGGACTCCCACATGCACACCACACCGTCCAAAAAACGTCCCGTACAATAACAAACTATACTAATATATGCTGTTAGAAATAGAATATAGAATAGAAATTCAGAAACATGCTTTAAGTTTTACATAGGTTAGTAGGCTACACTACAAGTCATGCAATCTATTTACGAGTTCTATTGCTGCCGTTATAATCTCTTATTGATCGTGGAAAAAATGACATTCGGAATCTGTCTGTTCTACAATCTATCTCAATGAGCATGTGAGAGACTGGCCAGCTGCTAGTTGGCTGGCTGACTCTGCGCGGCCGCGAACTACAAGTGGGCACGGGAAATCTACACCTCCGCCACTACATGTCTTATTCCTCAATTTATTATTATTCTACAACATAGTTATTTAAAATATTCTGTATTTTGTCATATAACTGTGTTTCACTTCATTTTATAATCATCTACCTCAGTATGAAAATAAAAATAGACGCTACGAAATGCGATAAACTGTTATTGAAAGTGCGATAAAATAAAAATGAAAGTGTGTTTTTCACGTATCTCTACTCATAAGTGTAATTAAGTCGTCTTTAATACCAACACCGCCAAATGATAATTTATTCTGGGGAGACACATTCCAATTTGGAGGATTTCCAGAGGGGTGATGGGATAGAAAAAAGAAGAATTACACGGTTTAAAATTGGTAGACTTGTTTAGATAGGCTAAAGTTTTTGAGTTTAACCCTTGAGAAAGGGTTGGGGAGGATTTCACATCTTTGAAGAAGGGGGTGGGAACATGCGTAGAAGGCAGAGAAAGTGGGAAAAGGTACAACTACGGGATGTGGAGAACCCACGTTGGAAGGAGAACTCTGGCCATAACTGTAAAATAACGACAAGTGGGAAGAACCACAGGAAAAACGCAAGCGCGTTGAAAAGAGTGAAAAAAGGGGGTAAGAAGAGAGGCCGCGTGTCTACATCTACATCTACAAATTACCCTGCGAGCCACCTCTAGGGTGTTTGGCAGGGGGTGATCAATCACCAGCATGCAGCATGCATTTGGACTCCCACATGCACACCACACCGTCCAAGAAACGTCCCGTATAATAACAAACTATACTACTATATGCTGTTAGAAATAGAATATAGAATAGAAATTCAGAAACATGCATTAAGTTTTACATAGGTTAGTAGGCTACACTACAAGTCATGCAATCTATTTACGAGGTCTATTGCTGCCGTTATAATCTCTTATTGATCGAGGAAAAAATGACATTCGGAATCTGTCTGTTCTGCAATCTATCTCTCTTATTTTATTTATATGATCTGATCTTCCGTAGTACGTTGGCGTCCGTACGTAGTATGAGGGCGTCCCGGAGGTTGGCATTCGATGCCAAGGGCTCAGCTAGGAACTGACCCAGTGAGAAATGGATCATCGAATCTACGTCGAATCTTCGTCGATTCGACGACTATAGATCGATATGTGGTCGACGTCGATTTTATTTGTTCAATCGACGTTTTTTCGACGTGTTATTCTCATTGGCCAGCGGGGTCAGCGTGTTGATTGGCTGAGGGGAGAAGTTAGTGATGTAGTTTTAATGTCTTAAAAATAACGGTGAGACGCTATTACAACATATATGTCTTAAAAAAGAAATATAAAATTAAATAATTATTTTATTTATCCATAAACATTAGTTTTAATCTCCGAGAACAATCTTTGATTCCTTTTAATTCTGTAACTTTACCGTTGAAGTTCGATTGCGTGTATCAGTTGAGCCGTCGCAGTGAGCTGTTAGTCGTCACCCAGCCAGCACAGATTTGAACTTATCCTTGGAGAAATCAGATATTGTGGGGATAAGCTTATCCTCCATGTCTATTATCCCTTTTTTCCACGATTTCAAGCGTTTGGGAAGGGGATGTCGCAGTACCATATCGCCAAAATTGGCCGCAAAGCGGCGCTGAAGTCCTCCATTACCGTTAAAGCCATTATAGTGGCTTCGTGTTTACAATTTTGTTGTTGTGTATAGTGGTGTTTGTGAGTAAAAACGGTTGATTATTTTGTGTATACAATAATATTTAAAGTGATAATGCGACCTAAGCATCGTTTTTGTGTGCCTGGGTTCGATGTGGGCTACGCCGGTAGGTACAGTTGTATTAAGATTTTTGGCGACACATCAAAACATCCCGGATTGTCGTGGGTATTAATGAAGGAATCACCGACAGTGCTGTGATTTTTTAACGAATGCGAGGTATTAGTGATTGCATTTGTCAATTTCTAGGGTACATAACGGTAATGGATTTCGAATTTGTGCTTTTAAAAACCATACGTAAGGTAATTTACCAGTCTCCTCTATAATGTGATGTAAGGCTAGAATGGAATTGAACAGTAAGATTTATGGTTTATACCGATGAAGGTATGAAGACTGCTCTGTGTTCTAGTGCAATATATATCATTTCAAGATGAATCATTCATTAAATATATCGTTTTTAGAGCAATAATTTTGTTTATTTTCCACCTTTTTCTAACGGATTTTTTGGTATGTAACCTAAACTTGCGTGAATGTGTAACATAGTGAAAAAAAACCTCAGTGTGGAGACTAATGCGGTATTGGCTTTCGATGGTGAAAGATTATTCTGTGCATTATATTTCATCATGTATGTTATTATATTGCAGTATCCCATGTAGCATCAAATATCTCAGAGGCATCTCACGAGACATGATCTTATAGGCATACAGACCTCATAGACAGAGTGGTCATATATGCCTCGTGAGATGTCTCTGGCATATTTGATGCTATATGGGATACTGTAATACAATAAAATGCAATGATGAAATATGATGCATTGAATCTTTCCTCATCTAAAGCCAATTTATGTTATTACGGTTATTACATTATTTTCACGTAGTTCTCATGCATAGTTCCTTGCAGTAAACTCGGAACAGAGACATTCGGCGCCGTATAGAAAATTTATTGTCGCATTTATTTTGCGCGACAAACTTTGCTAGCTCTAAATCCTGTTATTGGTATTTAAAATCCTTCTGAAACTTAATGAGCTTTTGGATTCGTATTAATCATCGAAAAAGGCATTCCGTCGCTTAGTAAAGACAATAAGCTTCACTACCTCTTCCATACTTCGGAATCGGTCTGCTTTTGGACCGCTGTATGACAGGTAGGATTAGCTTCCCCTATTTAATGTGTTCAAGATTTCCATTTTCACACATTTGCCACGTACGCCGGACCTTCTATTTACGTCCAAGTTCTAACTTCTTTCCTGCGTGGTATGTGATATGCACAAGCTTGGCTTTGTGACTACGTTTACCTCATTTCGATACCTTTATACTCGCGTCATAGATGTCAACACCTCACATTTTTTCTCAAGGATTTCTGATTATTATTGAAGATGAATACGAAGGACTTAAGATTACAAATCACCATTATAAATTTATTTCAGCCTTCATTTGTTTAGACTTAACGTTCTCGATTGAAATACGTCGTTGGCGCAGCAATAGATGCTCTTTATTAGCCGAAAAGATGTATATTTCCGCAATTATTAGTAGGAATCGCAGGTAAAAAGACGATATCTCGTCGACATAGAAAACTCGTCGATGGTGTCGACGTCGAAAACACGTCGATGGCGTCGACGTCGAAAACACGTCGATGGCTTCGACGTCGAAAACACGTCGATTTTCGGAGCATATAGACATCGATCGATGTGTTACCATCGACGTTTTATCGATGAGTACTTCGACGTCGAATCGACGTAGATTCGGTGATCCATTTCTCACTGGGTGAGGCGGGGGGGGGGGGGGTTACGTGCAACTATAATATAATACCGGAGTGTGTGGGGGTTTGGAATACCGATCAGGAAAAGCGGTAGGTGTGAGATATTTAAATTGCGGAATTTTAAGATAAACGGTTCAAAATGGTGAGTTTTACGACTTTCTGAGGGATATTTTATTAATCCTTACACTATTCCATACCACCGAAGAAGAAAGAAGTTTACGCTGCCCTCCAAAAGAAATTTTGATCTGGTGAACGATTTTGAACCCTAATTTAATTGCCATTTATGCAAGTTAGAAGCCATGGTGGAGGCGGCGATGGAGATGATACAAAAGAAAAAAAGAATAGCAGATTTTTTTGGAAATATCTTATCGTGTATGTAATTCGAGAATCCAGACACGCAATACGCCAACTATCGGCCGAATTCGGAGGTAGAACTCCGAGGATAACTAAGGAAATCATGACGACAAATCATTGGGGTTGCTGAGTATTTTCTGATTTTTCTAATTATATTTGTGGTAATAGGCTATCATAACGTCGTAATTAATATATTAAATGCATTCATAATAACGTATAATGCCTTCCAGTTGCCATTGATTGCAAAAATTCATCATTTACTGTGACAGTGGTTTGAAGGTTTATAGTGTTAGTGATTTGAGTTTCGATTAGCTTTCCAGAATAAAAACTAAAGTATCTTAAATACAGGGCTCAATTTACCACCAACTTGTTTTTCAGGCTACTCGAAATGAAGAGGCACTTCCAACTCTAACCATGAACTTTCTTCCGTCCACGTCTCCCCCATTGGGAGATGTCTTTCTTTCCGAAACCTTTGTTCACTCCCTCGTGCAGCCTTTTGCTATTCTTCCTGAACCCCGAACTTACGCATCTCAAACCCCCACCATTTCCCATTCGCCCTCTCCCCACCCTTCTTTCTCTTTCCCCCTTCTCCCCTCGTTATGCTGACCACACTTCCTTCCTCGGGATATCCCCATCCCACCTTCATTCACGCCACCCACTTGGAAGCGTCCTCCGACTGTGGAGAATGGCATGGTTCATGTTCACTGGTAACGGGGATAGAGATGGGCGAAATTCTGCCGTAATCGATAAATCATATCCAATGATAATCGGTTCCTAAGCAGCGATTCAGTGTAAAAATCGTGAAGGCATAATCGATTATTTCGAAAATCGGTAGAATCATTTGATTTTTTAGTAGGCAATGATTTTATGTGATTATATTTATAATATGATTTTTAGTATGGATGGTTAATCGAATCCAAATATCCGCAGATATTGCCTTTCATCAGATACATCGGATCCAAAGTCGCGGAAGACATCGGATCTGGATCCGATGTTTTAAATAATAGCTTCAGTGAATGCATCGCCCCATAAGGGTGGAAATATTTCTGATTCTCTCTATGAATGCGCCGTCGCATGCGATTCTTATCCTACTCATGAACCGTTTTGTTTGAAAGCTCTCGCAGAGGTTACGTAATTAAAATATTAAAATGTGTGTGAAAATCTAAAGAGCATTCCTTTGATTGTATATACCCAGAATAAATTTGAATTACTACTTCGTTTAATAGCAGGAGGTTGAAAATGCATTTGGATCCGAAAATACCCGATCCGACAGTTCCGGCTCTGAAAATCAAGGATCCGAATCCGGTTCCAAAAAAAATCCTGGATCCGTCCATCCCTAAGTTTTAGTAAGCATCGAATGAAATGATTTTACCGATTATATACAGGCAACGATTAATGACTTTTAGTAGTCTTCGAATTATTTGATTTTACCGATTATGTGGAGGAAACAAATCATACGATTATACCAATTCTATGTTGGATAATCACAAGGAGATCACACGAATTTACGATGCGAATTTCCCCTTTCACTAGCAATTCAAATATACTGCGATATATTTTCTATATAAAAATATAGCCACCGGTAACGATTATCACGCGATTAGAGATATATTAAAACAACAACTAGTGCCGCTGTTTTTTTCAAGTGCAGATCGAGCTTTAATAATCGATTCAACGATTAAATCGACACTCCATAATCGATTACATAATGGAAACAATCGGAACACAATAATCCATTATCATAAAAATCGATTATTTTCACCCATCACTAAACTGTGGTAAGTTTCTCACCGGAGAGAGGCTGGAGAAGTATCTTCCATTATCGGGGAAATGAAAAGGAAAAATTAGTTATCTGCATGCATTTTATTGGCAACAGAATGAGTTTTGTGATTTCTCGAGATGTTTCCAGTCTGTCCTAGCTTTCGTGAGACTTGATGGATTAGCATTCCTCCGCAATTTGTTCATCCAGAACTCGACTGGATTACTTGCCTCGCTAATGCCGTACTTAACCCTAATCATTGTAGCTAAGTTAGGAAGCACGAGTAACATAATCGTGAAAACTAAACAAAAGATTAAATTTTTTATTTGAATTATTTTATACCCATTGGATTTAAAAATTAGCAATCTGCTGAATATTTGAAAAAGATGATAATAATAATATTAATATTTTTTCACCTATTTTCTCATACAAAATGATGACATAGGCTTTGTCAAAATAAAACACATTCCAGGACATAATACAAACATATATTTATTTATTTATTTATCACATCCCCCGGAAACAGCACTTAACGGCCTTTTACGACGAGGGTTTCCAATATTAACAAAGTACAACACAAACATCCATGCCCTGGATAGGGATCACCTACCCAGGCGGGATTCGAACCCACGACCTACGGTTTAGCAGGCGAGGACTTTACCCCACCGCCACTGAGGCCGGCTTAAGATTGAACATACAACTACGGGATGTGAGGAACCCATGTTGGAAGGAGGACTCTAGTCATAACTGTAAAATAACGACACGTGGGAAGAACCACGGGAAAACGGGAGAGGGGTTGAGAAGAGTGGAAAAAGGGGGTTAGGGTAAAAAGAGAGGCCGCGTGTCGTTAGAAAAGGAAAAGTGGTGACGCAGGAAAAGAGGCGTGGGTGACGAGTGCCCTAGGGGGGGTGCCGGGAGGATATTGCCAACAGAAGAAAATGGTCAACACAATACGGAGATAGGGTGGGCGGACGGGAAAAACCCTGTGGATGTTGGGGTCGGTTAAGGCGTGGGTGAAGAAAGAATTTGACCATTTGTTTTCGGGAAGGGAATCTTAAGGAGAGTAGTGTGGGTGACAATCACTGGTTCATTCATGAGCAGAGGCGCCGACTCCATGGGGCCTGAGGGGGCCCGAGCCCCCTCGAAAATTCGTTATGGGTGTAAAGAAAAAATGTTTCAGGATTGCCGATTTTCGCGGAGTGTCCATATATCCAGATATCGAGATTCGAGTTATCAGGGTTCTAACGTTGATCCTATGACTCTTCTTAAATGCTTAAAAAACTTAAAACTCACTACTTATAAACTTTCCCGGGTCAAGATCCCCGGTTGGGGCCCCCCAATATTTTTTGTAAGGCGGCGTCCCTGTTCATGAGCATGTTTCTATCACTCTGTACAATTTCGCATTGCTCTAAAACATCAAGTCTTGTACCCTTAAGGCCTGTCTACTCATACATTAACATGTTTGAGTGTATGTACGTTTGCGTGAATGATTTTTGTGGACCGGAACGGAACATGTACGAATACATGAACCAAATTAGAACAGAACATTATTTTCTCTGAATGTATTCGAACAAGTTGGGTGGTTACACGGTGCATTATGGCGTTCATACTCGCTTTCATACATTTAGACATTAACCCGTACGTGTTATTGCACCGTGTAAACAGGTCTTTACTTTCGAAGTGCAGAATTTCAGGTGGAAAATGACAACAATGAAAAGTCTGTCGTTGGTGTTGGGCGAGAAGTGACGTTTCATCCCCATTTTTCCAGCACCTTCTATGTTCTTTCGTTCTGG
The DNA here is from genome assembly GCF_921293095.1 of Ischnura elegans. Taxonomy (NCBI): domain Eukaryota; kingdom Metazoa; phylum Arthropoda; class Insecta; order Odonata; family Coenagrionidae; genus Ischnura; species Ischnura elegans. The sequence goes on along the minus strand of NW_025791659.1, from coordinate 553,125 downwards.
TAATGAAACTTCTGCCTGTTTGACCGATGTAACACATGTTGCATGATTCGCAATTAACTTTGTAAATCCCAGATTGATGGATGGAATCTATTTTGTCTTTTTTTACGACACAGCACTTTACCGAGAGAAAGAAATATTGAATTTATTTTTGGGGAATTTGCGAGCAAGCCTGTTAGAAAGATCTCCCACAAACAATAGCCAGAGCCATTTTTCAGATTTCTCTGGGATGAGGGAAAGGGAGCAAAGCTGTGAAATGTCTCACGTTTTCAACTTTTTCTGAAGGATTTTATTTATAATGTTTACACCATAGCAATTTTAAACTGCTATTTATTTTATTTTGGAGAGTTCACAATTGAAACTCACTGAATTAGGCGGTAGATTAACCAATCTATGTGACATGAAGTGAAATGAGAATAATTTTTGGGAGGTTGGATGGCATGAGTCACTTGGAACGATTGCATCGCCATAGCAGGGTTTTCTATATACACCAAATTCATGCTTGTTTCCTTTTTTATCACTCTTTTCAACCCCCCTCCCGTTTTTCCGTGGTTCTTCCCACGTGTTGTTATTTTACAATTATGATCAGAAACCTCCTTCCAACGTGGGTTCCCTACATCCCGTAGTCGTATATTTCCCCACTGTCTCTACTCCGTACGCCTGTTATCACCCCCTTCTTCAAAGATGTGAAATCCTCCCCAACCCCCCAAGGATATAAAGGTGATTCGTAAATGTTTTACAGTGTCTTGTACCAGATGATGTCTCAGTCAGCCGAAACGCGTTGTACGAAATAAAAAATTCTGTTTTGCTTTGATCATTTATTTATTTAAAAACTGATATTTACTTAGGAAACCCCTACTATTGCTCCGAACGAGCCTGCATGGTAGACATCCTCCCAGTTTTCATTCTGCAGCAAGAAACCAAACATCCGGAATTGTTCATCGTTATAACACCGCTTATGTATCGAAAAGTCCTCTGAGTTGTTTATTAGGTCCCAGTTTATTTCTACAGCAATGGTCTTATGCTCAGAGAAAACAGGGTCAAAATTGTTAACTGAAAAATTACTGATTGCAATGTCGGTTATAATTTGATCAAAAACAAATTGTTTTTTATATTCTGTTGGGGGAAGTGATGCAGTGCGATAAGTTAAACAGTTCAAAAGATTTACCACTTACCTAACTTTGTGACGTCCTTCATTTGAGAAATAAATGTAAAAATCACCACATATTACCAAGGATTCTTGTTTTTTAGTACTGATTCAACAATAGAATCGTCAAACTGTGCACAAAAGTATTAATATCCCCATTTGGCGAACGATATATACAAACGATTAATTGACATAAATTTTAATATCGAGAATTCGAGATGTTTGTCCATAGGAGTCACATTTTTAAGATTAATTGCTTGAGAAGGAACACCGTTTCGAATTGATGAACCTGTTCCACCATTTTCCAAATCAATTCTGCAGGAGTGATTCCCAAAAAAAAAACCAGAAGCACAAGCAAAGTTAGCCTCATACGTCTTCAACAATAGGGTGGTTTCCTATTATGTTTTTATTGCCTAAATCGAAAGATTACTACTCCTGGAGTACGTATTTCACGCTTTTAGATCTTTAGACGACGATATCTATTTTTCGCGATTAAATAAAAAGTGAAAATTTTCAAGCGCGCGAAAACGCGACGCGCAAGTATGAATGCCGGGAAATCTCTCCGTGCGACGTATTTCTGGTTCCCGCAGCCGCCCTGTGAAGTGACCTTGAGGCGAAGCTGAGCGCTGATACGACGCAGGCTGCTAGCGGGTAGCTGAGTACCCTGCTGACTAGTAGCGCTAGGCTTAAACAAGGATTATTAATACCTTATCAAACGAAGAAAACTTTCCGACCTTAGCCAGTTTTAATAAGTGATTTTTAAGACATGTTTCCCTGAGCTCTACGCCTCATGCATGCATTGGTAACCTCAGACGATGTATAACTCCTATCTTCTCGTATAAAAAATAGGTCCCTGTGACGTCACGTGGAATGGCATCGCATTGGCGCCAATCTGGCCCTTTTCAAATGAGGATAAAAACGGACCATTGCCATTCGTCTAAACCGGTATTTCTAAAACAAAATAATTTGTATAACATGAATACACTAATGGTGGGTAACGAATTGCAATCAATGCCTTTCGTTTTCTTTGATGAAGGAAACTACCCTATTGTCCCGTTAAACATATAACATTGAAATTGGCGAAATCCGATTCCAATAGGACAATGAGATCATGAAGTTTATTCCGTAGAGATTGAACATTTTGGTAATAAACGTTCAATTGAGGAGTAATATCACTGACTATCCTTCTGGCGTTGTGAGGCGTGGCTTTCGAAAAGAATTATTTACCACAATAACATCATCCGGTGAGAAAGAAGTCTCTATCAGAGTTTCACGAAGTTCACAATGCACAGAAACACGGGAGGATGCATATTTGCCACGAGTTACCTTTAGTTTTTCAATTTCTATGTCCAAGACCGCATTGATGTCCGAGGATGCATTAATAGGACAAAAATTTCATATATCACATGCTCCTCAACAGCAGTGACGCAGCGAGGGGGTATGCGGGGTGACGCAGGGTGGGGGTTTGCGGGATAAAAACCCCCCAGAGCTCAGATAAATTTTTAAGTTTAATCCATTTTACAGACGGAACAACCTTATAGGCCACATCTTGAGACATGATGGCCTGATGAAAACAATCGTCGAAGGAGGGTGGAAGGCAAGAATGGAAAAGGAAGACCTCGAACAAAATATATGGAACAAGTAAAGAGAGATGTGAAAGAGAAGAAATACGTAGGAGTGAAAAGATTAGCTGATAGGAGAACTGAGTGGAGAGCTGCGTCAAACCAATCCTAGGATTGTTGACCAGTGATGATGAATCCATTTTCCTTAACTGGATTGATATTACTAATATAATAGAGTAAGGATGAATAAAATATCCCTCAGACAGTTTTGTGGATACGCGGAGGTAAATTCTTATGAGAAAAGCTGAGAACGAACCTCTATATGTCTTGAAGACGTTAATAATTTGTGACTTATGAATTCACTCTCTCCTAGTAACCACATGTTACATGATAATGCTATATCCATTGTTCATCAGAATATTCGCAGTTTAAGAAGTAACTTTGATCTGCTTGTTGCATATCTGCATAGTTTTCCGTGTATGCCAGATGTAATAATACTCACTGCATTATGGGTACACGAACATGAACTGAACCTTTATGAGTTAAGAGGTTATAAATATTTTGCTCGCTGTTGTGACCGTAGCCGAGCGAGAGGTGTGATGTACATCTACATAATACCCTGCGAGCCACCAATAGGGCGTTTGGCAGGGGGGTGATCAATCACCAGCATGCAGCATGCAATTGGATTCCACATGCACACCTCACCGTCCAAAAAGCGTCCCGTATACTTACAAACTATACTACTATATGCTGTTAGAAATGAAATTATAATTGAATTAAGAAACATGCATTAATTTTTACATAGGTTAGTAGGCTACACTACATCTACATAATACCACACCGTCATAAAAACCTCCCGTATAATAACAAACTATACTACTATATCCTGTTAGAAATAGAATAGAAATTCAGAAACATGCATTAAGTTTTACATAGGTTAGTAGGCTACACTACAAGTCATGCAATCTATTTACGAGTTCTATTGCTGCCGTTATAATCTCTTATTGATCGTGGAAAAAATGACATTCGGAATCTGTCTTTTCTAAAATCTATCTCTCTTATTTTATTTATGTGATCTGATTTTCCGTGGTACGTTGGCGTCCGCAAGATATGGTTAACTTCGTCAGAAAAGACACTGCTCTTGAATTTATCTAAAAGGTTTAGTCTATTTTTCAATCTACGGTCCGACAGAGATTCCCATCCGAGTTCATCTAAGAGGTCAGTTACACTAACAAGACTATCGTAACGACCTTTCACATACGTGGCAGCTCTTCTTTGCACGCGTTCTAACTCTGTTATTAAGCCTTTTTTATGAGGGTCCCAAACACTGGCAGCGTATTCCAAATGTGGACTAACGAGGGAAAAGTAGCTAATTTCTCTAACTTTGTCGTCGCACTTTCCTAATAGTCTTGTTAGTGTAACTGACCTCTTTGATAAACTCGGATGGGAATCTCTGTCGGACCGTAGATTGAAAAATAGACTAAACCTTTTAGATAAATTCAAGAGCAGTGTCTTTTCTGATGAAGTTAACCATATCTTGCGGACGCCAACGTACTACGGAAAATCAGATCATATAAATAAAATAAGAGAGATATATTGTAGAACAGACAGATTCCGAATGTCATTTTTTCCACGATCAATAAGAGATTATAACGGCAGCAATAGAACTCGTAAATAGATTGCATGACTTGTAGTGTAGCCTACTAACCTATGTAAAACTTAATGCATGTTTCTGAATTGCTATTCTATATTCTATTTCTAACAGCATATAGTAGAATAGTTTGTTATTATGCGGGACGTTTTTTGGACGGTGTGTTTTGCATGTGGGAGTCCAAATGCATGCTGAATGCTGGTGATTGATCACCCCCTGCCAAACACCCTAGAGGTGGCTCGCAGGGTATTATGTAGATGTAGATGAACAAAACCCGTTTTACGTTTAGCTTGACCGGTTATTTCTCGAATATGTTTATTCAACGATAGATTAGTATTGAGAGTAACTCCTAGATATTTCTCGAACTCAACAGTCTCTAATTAGGTTCCCCGAATAATATAAACATATCTACATAGGTTTGTAGGCTACACTACAAGTCATCTAATGTATTTATGAGTTTTATCGCTTCCTTTAAAATCTCTTATTGATCGTGGAAAAAAAGACATTCCGAATCTTTCTGTTCTACAGTCAATCTCACGTATTTTATTTATTCGATCTTATGTTCCGTATTGATCATGAAGTAGCAAATGTGGGCAATAAGGTGGTCGGAGTGTTTGTCTGGCTGCTCGCAAGAATATTTTTGTTATGAATTTATGATATCTTTTGTTGATATACTCGATGTCTCTTTTGTCAGTCCTGCTTAACTTTGACGAACGGTTGTTTTTTCCGTCCCCATTACGCTGAGGTCGGATTTTCAGTAGGAAAATGTAAGGTCACGGTTTTTAGTCCCATCTTTTTAAAACAAACTATATATTCCCGCAATTTGGGTATTTATGTTCTTTTATGTGGTTGCGGAAGGTATCTACGACATTCCTAACCTCATTCCAGCTACGGAAACAACTAATGTAATGAATCAAAAAGTAATTTACTTAATACTTATATTTTTAATATGCAAATACGTTTTTAATAAAATAAATATAATTACAAGTAAAGATAAACAAATACTCATAAAACCGTTGCCAAGGTTTTTTGGCGCTGATGATATTTCCAATTGCGCACGGCTATTTGCAATAACCAGGTGAAGAAATGCTGAATGCTTCCTTTCAAATATCGACAATGGGGAACCTTACCTTAAAATTATTCCGCATTCCAGGCCAGCCCACCCATATTGCCAATAGGGAGAGCATGGCGTGGCAGACTCTCTTTGCAATGACTCTTTTCCATATTTATAAATGAAGTATAGCAATAACATTCTGGAGATACATTGCAAATACCTTAAAGTAATGGAATATACAATCAATTTGCGGTCTTCGTTCGTGAAAACGGCCCTATGCCCATCAACGTTCCATGCCCGTTCTCCCATGAGAAAAGCAATGGAATCCATGCCGTGGGTTTTTGGATGAATTTTTAAAAGTATATATGATCGATTTTGAGCCTTTTAAGGATTTAATCACAAGGAGAAAGAAATTATAAATGTTTGGCGGTAATATTTTTTAATTATTGTCAGACCATATAACCTAAAATTAGCATTTTTCCAAGCCCTGGTTTCCACTCCCGTATTTCCCGTAAAGTTAGCCCGGCGTGACAGACTCCCCTTAGAACGACTTTTTCAGTACTTTTAACTGGAGTATTCGGATGGAATTCCGAAGATACTTTGGAAATACATTAATTTAACGCAATACGCATTCCATTTCCGGCCTTTGTTCTACAAAACGGCCCTGTGCCCCTCAACGTGACATGAACGGTTTCCCGTAAGAAAAGCTATGGAATCCGTGCAGTTGGTTCTTGTATGAATTTTAAAAATACTTGTTCTTATTGTTAGACCTACTAAACGACTAAGTTACAAGGCTGAAGGAATGAGGAATGTTTAAGGATAATATTTATGAATCATAGTCAATCCATAACCTAAAAGCACTTTTCAAAACCCAAGGTTTCCACACCCGTATTTCCCGTGAGGAAAGCTTGGCGTGGATAACTCGAAATGAAAGGGTATTTACCGCTAACGAAATGCATTCACTAACTAAATTCAGGACATAGATTGACATCGTAAGAAATTGAAACTGAGAAGTAAGTACCTGCTTCCAAATGTTTGAGTACTCCTTTTTTGGTATAATGCCGTGAAACTCACCATTTTGAACCATTTGTATGAAAATGTTACTGGGGGGGGGGGGGGGATCACACCCCTCCCGCTTTCCCTGGGGGGTATTCCACACCCTGAGACACCCCAGTATTTTGCGCCTGAAACTCCCCCCTAGCGCTAATAGCTATCTGTACCCCTGGTGCAGGGTAATATATATCGGAAGAAGATGATCATTAATGCATACATTTCTACATCTACATCTACATAATACCCTGCGAGCCACCTCTAGGGTGTTTGGCAGGGGGTGATCAATCACCAGCATGCAGCATGCATTTGCACTCCCACATGCACACCACACCGTCCAAAAAACGTCCCGTATAATAACAAACTATACTACTATATACTGTTAGAAATAGAATATAGAATAGAGATTCAGAAACATGCTTTAAGTTTTACATAGGTTAGTAGGCTACACTACAAGTCATGCAATCTATTTATGAGTTTTATCGCTGATCGAGGAAAAAATGACATTCGGAATCTGTCTGTTCTGCAATCTATCTCTCTTATTTTATTTATATGATCTGATCTTCCGTAGTACGTTGGCGTCCGCAAGATATGGTTAACTTCGTCAGAAAAGACACTGCTCTTGAATTTATCTAAAAGGTTTAGTCTGTTTTTCAATCTACGGTCCGACAGAGATTCCCATCCGAGTTTATCTAAGAGGTCAGTTACACTAACAAGACTATCGTAACGACCTTTCACATACCTGGCAGGTCTCCTTTGCACGCGTTCTAACTCTGTTATTAAGCCTTTTTCATGAGGGTCCCAAACACTGGCAGCGTATTCCAAATGTGGTCTAACGAGGGAAAAGTAGCTAATTTCTCTCACTTTGTCGTCGCACTTTCCTAATATTCTTTTAACAAAACCCATTTTACGATTAGCTTGACCGGTTATTTCTCGAATATGTTTATTCCACGATAGATCATTATTGAGTCTAACCCCTAGATATTTCACGGATTCAATTGCATTTAACTGGGTTCCCCGAATGATATAGTTACGCTGTAGGGAGTTATTCTTCTTCCAGAAATTCATTACGACGCATTTTTCCAAATTTAATTCTAACTGCCAAGCATCGCACCAAGCTTGGATAGCAGCAAGGTCATTCGTTAGTTCATATATATCTTTGCTGGAACGGATTTCTCTGTAAACTACAGCGTCGTCTGCAAATAATCGTAACTTACTCTGCACTACTTCGCCAATGTCGTTTATATAAGGAAGGAATAGGAGTGGGCCAATGACACTACCCTGAGGAACGCCAGAAGTGACTCTAACCTCATTGGAGACTGCACCGTCTAATACTACTCTTTGGACGCGGTCGCTCAAAAATTCTCTAATTCAGGAAATGACATCTTCGTCTAGACCATAAGATTTCAGTTTTATCATTAACTTTCCGTGGGATACTTTATCAAATGCCTTTTTGAAATCAAGAAAAATCGCGTCTACTGGAATGTTGTCTTCCCCGGAGACTAAAATATCGTGGGCGAAAAGCGCTAACTGAGTTTCGCACGATCTGCTTTTCCTGAATCCATGTTGAGTTCCCATTAATACGTTTTGCGCGTCTAGGTGTTTCATTACGGAGCTGACTACGATGTGTTCAAGGACTTTGCAAGAGATGGACGTTAAAGATATCGGCCTGTAATTAGATGGCTGTTCCTTGTCTCCACTTTTAAATATAGGCGTTACATTAGCGATTTCCCAGTCATTAGGTACTTCGTGTTGCTTGATGGATTTACTGAATATTAACTGCAAGTAATGGGCAATTTCTGAGGCTAGTTCTTTATATACGCGAGAAGGGGTTTCGTCTGGACCAGGTGATTTATTTGGACTAAGCGATTTCAATATATTTTCTATTCCGAGCGTACTAATGTCAATAGGTGGCATCTTATGTATACAGGGATTGTCATCGGTCTCGGGTGAGTTTTCGGAAGGCTCCGTGAACACGCTCTTTAAGTAGGAATTTAATAAATTGGCTTTATCGTAACTGCTTGTCAACACATCTCCATTGTCCTTTTTCAGCGAACATACGGTAGATCGTTTACCTTGAACTTCCCTTACATATGACCAAAATGCTTTTGGGTTATCCTGTAACTGCTCTACTAGTGTTTTTCTTTTAAAATTCGTGAACACATTCCTGAACGCTTCCTTCGTGGCGGCTTTAGTCATCCTATATTTTTTTAATTATTAGCTCGCGTTCATTAGCGGATAAATCCGTGCTGACTTTTTTCATTTTAGCATGACACGCTCTCTGTCGCCTCAATGATTTTCTCACTTCCGCGTCGTACCATCTCGGTTCGCTGCCTTCTTTTCCTATTTTACTTGGGATGTAGCTATTTATTCCCGAAGTTACGAGCGAAAGAAAAGCTTTCCAAGTATTCTCTACATTTAATTTTAATACTGATTCTTGAAACTAGGGGAAAGCATTTTTCAGATGACTCTTAAACCCATCAAAATCAGCTCTTTTAAATATGAAAACTTTACGCTCTTTTTTAAAGTTTACAGCGGTATTTAGAGAAAACTTTGCAGTTACTACATTATGGTCACTTATTCCTTCGAAAGTGCCAACGTTTATTACCTGATGTGGTATATTTGTCGCTAATAAATCAAGAATATTTTCTCCTCTGTTTGGTGCGGATGCTATTTGAAACAATGAATTAGATGTAAAAGTGTGTAAAAGGCCTCGCAGATCACTTTATCCCTCCCACCAGGAATGAAGCTATAAGTCTCCCAATCTATAATAGAAGGTACGTTGAAATCTCCACCCACAATCAAGTTTCTTTCAGGATACTTGGATGCTACGCTGTTTATTTGATTTTGAAAATCCAACATTGACGTTATATCTGAGTTAGGTGGTCTGTAATACGAACATAATAAAATAGTTTTGAATTTTGGACATTTAATTGAACACCACACAGATTCGACGCTGGTCTCAGTTACCGTTATCGCTTGGCTGACGATAGAATTCTTTACAGCTATAAAAACTCCGCCCCCAACTCGATTAATTCTATCTTTCCGATAAACAGTGAACGATTTTGGGAAGATCTCATTGTCTGAAGATTTCTATTCTGAAATTCTGAGATTCTGAAGATTCAATCTAGATTTTAGAACGGGTTCTATTTTCTCGAGGCCAATCTCCAATCAGAACTCAGTCTTGTCGACTCCTAGTGGCCAAATCTAGAAGCTCTTTGCAAATCATTTCACCTCGGAATTTTAATATCATATATAAAAACTTTAGAAGCATAGCTATCCATGGAATAGCTCAAATAATTAATATGTACTTTGAGAGAACATAAATTCACAAACATCAACTGTCTAAAGTGGGTAATTCGGAAATAACATTTCGGATATTTAATGAATAAAAACGTCGTGATTCTCCTCGATTGCGCCAATATTTTGTTTAAATTACAATTATTAAACTATTTTTCATGATTTGAGCGCTAGAGTTTCGGGTGAAAGTCCCAATTGATGACACAATCTCAGTTTATTCGATGAACATATTCCAGCCAAAACGAGCCGCTACGTTATCTTGGCTCACCTATGAGATCACAATATTTCCTATCTCTCATCATTCAAGGAACTCACCCGAATGAAATTTCGAGCAATTCGAAAATATCTTTGCAGCCCCTCGAAATAGTTATTAAATTTACAATTATTATGCCACCTCTCATTCTGTAGCTCATTGGCAATCAATCTGCGTCTTGAGATGCTCTTTTGTCATTTAGTGTTATGTGGCGTTCTCTAGTGGGGTATTAGAACACTATAACGGCCAATATTGGTGTAAATATTGGTACGTGTCATACGATGCCTAAAGCCCAATATTTTAACCAATATTGCGCGCCGATATATTGGCCAATAAATTGGCAAGTGTCATACGGGCTTTACTCAAAAAAGTGGACAGACTTCTCCCGTTTCTTAACCCTCTCACTGCTGATCAGTGTCCGAAAACCTTCTCCTCACAGGTGGCGAAAAGGTTAACATTAGTTTCGTGGGCCCATGGAGCAGGTACTTCTATAATGGGCGTGGTACACCCTCCAAAGGGTCGCTAATCAGGGACCCTATCCTCGTCGCGCTAACCCACGCAGGACCGTCTCATCGACCCTACGAGCGGGTGTCGAAGAGTGACCGCTCTGACTGCAATTTGAAAATCAATCAATCAATCCGATCATCAAATAATGATAGTATGCATCGCACTCCTGCCAATCAAGCAATCAAATACGTCTTTAAACCGTGTTTCTGCGATGAAAAATAACGATATTGTTAACTTTGCTAAAAAAAGCGGCTGCCGACCACCGAAAAATGGCCACTTTAGCCAATTTAAGAAAATCGTTATTTTTCATCGCAGAAACACGGTTGAAAGATGCTCGTGATTGCTTGATTGGCAGGAGAATGATGAAAACAATCATTTTTTGATGATCGGATTGATTGATTCATATTCAAAATGCAGTCAGAGCGGTCACTTTTCGGCAGGGAGGCTTCCCGATGGTAGGGTTGATGAGAGTTACTAGGTAGGATCACAGCAGTAAAAGGGTTAATCGTCAAGAGTGGTGCTGACTCCATGGGTCCTGAGGGGGGCAAAGCCTCCACAAAAATTCGTTATTGGTGTGAGAAAAAAAATGTTTCAGGCTTTTCGATTTTCACCTGTGTGTCCAGATATCGAGACTCGAGTTATCAGGGTTCTAATTTTGATCATATGACTCTTCAAAAATACTTCGAAAAACTCGAAAGTCAATACAGCTACATCTGCATAATACCTCTAGGGCAGCTTTTCCCAACCATTGGGTCGCGACCCATTAGTGGGTTCGGGGCGGAACTTAAGTGGGTCGCGGCGTGGCTCTTGAATATGTACCAAATTTAATTGATTCACCAGATAATTTTAATTTAATGAATGTGTCATTTTTGTTATTTTTTAACATAAAATATCTTGATTAAAGATTGACCAAATGTATATAAATACCAATTAAGTGTACAATATGCATACATACGTATTTGTATGTGTGTGTGCAATCATGGGTGGGGTAGGGGTGGGTCGCGAAAACGGAAAAAGTTAAAAGGTGGGTCGCTATAGACGTAAAGGGTTGGGAACAACTGCTCTAGGGTGTTTGGCAGGAGGTGATCAATCACCAGCATGCATCATGCAATTGGACTCCCACATGCACACCACACAGTACAAAAAACGTCACGTATACTATCAAATTATACAACCATATGCTGTAAGAAATAATAAAACAATTAAGAAACATACGTTTAGTTTTGCATAGGTTAGTAGGCTACACTACAAGTCATGCAATCTATTTATGAGTTTTATCGCTGATCGTGGAAAAAAGACATTCTGAATCTGTCTGTTCTAATATATATCTCTCTTATTTTATTTATATGATCTGATCTACCGTAGTATGTTGGCGTCCATAAGATATGGTTAACCTCGTTAGAAACGACAATGCTCTTGAATTTATCTACAAGGTTTAGTCTATTTTTCAGTCTACGGTGTAAGAGAGACTCCTATCCGAGTTAATCTAAGAGGTCAGTTACACAAGACTATCGTATATATAGCTACCAGGTATATATACGATATGGTTACATAACTACCAGGGGTGCCGACTTACAAAAAATACTGGGGGGGCCAAACCGGGAATCTTGCCCCGGGAAATTTTATCAGTATTGAGTTTTAAGTTTTTTAAGCATTTTTGAAGAGTCATCCCAGACGGCACAGAACCCTCCGTATCTAATTCGTATGTACATAGTACCCATTGACTAAGGGGATACTATGCCGCTCCGTCGCTTTTCGTCAATGGATACATTCCATTCGCGGCCTGTCGACGAAGCGCGTACGCAGCATGTGAATGTCCGCTACTAAGCACGTACGATTGGATACAAAGCGCGCAGGAACACGGCACTCAGGCTAATCTCAATCGATTAGGTCGAAATTAGTTATATCGTAACTCGCACGATCGAAAAATGTATCGAACGCAACACAATCGATAACTACCGACCGTAGCGAGAACCTTGATACGAATCATTATGAATTGTAAGTTCTCAATAGGTAAATAACACCATATCATGAATTCTAATTACCATGAAAGACTCACGACCGACAAAGTTTTTGTCGGTTGTGAGTTTTTCATGGTAATTAGAATTCATGATATAGTATTATTTACCCATTGAGAACTTACAAAACTTACTCGGCCACTTAAATAACTCTGCGAAAAATGAGATTCTCACGGCTAATTCACGCATCCCCAGCATCCAGAATTCTTAAGTGGCTCGTACTTACATGGAAACCTTGAGATGTTAATGAGAGTAAATTCTTATTAATTTTGACACTAAATAAGACATCACATAGCCCACGAGCATTAAAAAGCTTACCCTAAAGCCTGACGAAATAAAAGTTTTAAATAAAAATTGCCGATGAAACAGGATTGCTGACACATCTGCTATTAGTATGATCGAATTCATCAAAATGCAAGGAAAAATTAACGTATAGTTCAGTCTCAGCTACTAAAACTTACCCATATCAGGCGCTAAAGTATTTGAAAAATTATTTGGGATGAGTAAAAGTCTCTAGGTCACTGCAGTAAATGTATCAACCTATTAAAAATATGAAAGTCCTGCCAAATCACCAGCATAAACACTTGTAAAATAAAACAGGTTATCTCTTGGATCACACCTCCGATTTTATACTTACTTTGCATGTAGTCACCACCGCAAGAAATTTTAAAGAGGCAGGAAAGAAAAAACCCACAGAAATACAATACATATATTATGTATTTTCTATTGTCAACCACAATAATATTTCCAATTTTCTCTTCTATCCCACATCTAATTTAGCGAAACAATTACTCTTATTCTCTTTCGAATAGAAAATTATTTAAAAGAGGACTGGTCGATACATACAAACTATCGTCAATACTTTCTCCGATGAACGTCCACTATCACTGCACCAACTTGCACAAATCAAATCCACATCCACAAATATGTCACTTCTGCCACAATGTCTGTCTTCTTGGCGACAGGTAACAGTGAAGCAATGGTACCTTCCTCCAATCTGGGTAACTTCAATTCAGCAAGAATTTTCTCCTCGTCTTCTCGTCCAAGGCCACAGATTATTTTCTGATATCACAAGGTGCGATGTGAATCTCACACACCTAAAATTAATAAATAATAAAATACCATGTAACTTATTAGGTCAAATCATTTCCAATTTTTGGTATTTCTGCATGAGAAATCAAATTACTATAGGCTCGTAAATATAGTAAATATTTGTATGCCTGATATTTTTATTGTTTTAAACTATAGCATAAGATAATTTGAAATGATGAAAGCCGACGTGTAATACACCATAGGGCAAGCTAAGAAGCAATATTCGATCCTATAAACTTGGCAGCTTATTCCTAGTTTCTCCTTTAACCACACGTTTACCGAATGAATTAATACAAAAAAGACAACTAAAATGCAAGAATTTTCAAAAGAATTGCTGCTACAATATTTTGAATCACCATTTTTAGTACTGAATAGTACTATAGTACTTCAGTACTGAATAGTTCGGGATGTTGATGCATCAACATCCCGAAGCCACTTCTAACTTAAAATTACATCCAAATAATTACAGCGAGAAAGAGTACATACCTCACAGTTTTTCGTGGGGGTGAAATGTTTTCTTCTTATCGCCCAAATGCACTTCTTCTTCAACTCAGGATCTTTTGGAAAGCTAAAAACTTGAGCCATGTTCCGGAGTTTCCATTACATCCCGACATTACACACACGGAAGGCATTTTTAACAAAAATATCTCACAAACACGTTTCTGAAGCCCAGAGAATGAAATTAAAGAATAAGGGAAACTTCACCATTACCAAACACTATTTTTCACAAACTTAACCACAAAAATCCCTGAAATGTGGTGAGACGTGACGTAAACCATGCCATCTCCAACGGCTTGTGAAGGCATGTGATCTTTCTAGGAGGATATGGCACGATGGCACCAGATGGCACCACCCGCGAAAGAAAATAGTCCCAGACCGAATACAGTATTATCGATGAGATACAATTTTATCGATGCATATGAATTTGCCAGTCCTCTTGCATCTTTTTTCGTCATTAAAGGAAATAAAGAAACAAAACCTTCTAAGTAACTTCCTAAGCGCGATTTTTGTATCTTGATTGTCCACCCTCGTATTTAGGTACGAAAACTTCCTGTGCCGTCTGGGATATGATCAAGATTGGAACCCTGATAACTCGATTCTCGATATCTGGACACTCCGGGGAAAATCGACAAGCCTGTCACATTTTACCTCACACCTATAACGAATTTTTGAGGGGGCTTTGCCCCCCTCAGTCCCCATGGACTCAGCGCCACTGTTGAAGTAAGCCTCATCGACCCTAGCAGCGGGGGGCCTCCCTCCCGAAAAGTAACCGCTCTGACTGCATTTTGAAAATCAATCAATCATTCCGATCATCAAAAAATGATTGTTATCATCGCACTCCTGCCAATCAAGCAATCAAGTACGTCTTTGAACCGTGTTTCTGCGATGAAAAATCTTGTTAACTTTGCTAAAAAAAGCGGCTGCAGACCTCCGAAAAATGGCAAACCCGCCTATGTGTGTAATGTATTAATCATACTTTAATCCGCGAGAATCTGTCAACCTATTGCATTTCAAAAAACTGTTTCCGGTTTGATCCCCCCAATATTTTTTTGTAAATCGGCATCCCTGATCGTCAACGCAACTCGACATGGAGAATATTCTTTAAATTTGGAGAACATTGCACTTTATCCAAGGAATAAATAGACATAAACCAATCAATTTATAGCATTAAAGTAAATTTAAACTTTCAAGTGAGAAAAAAAGAATCACTTAAAAATTAAAAGACAATTAAATTTACTCTCGTTAACCCGAATTAGTGCGACATTAAACCATGTGGGTCTAATCATAATTTTTATTTAAAGAAGGCAATAGAAGATTCATAATTTCGGGTGAGATACGGGCATTCTTCGCCTTTTTCAAGATTGTTTTGGACAATATTAAGACGTATAAAGAGATTAAAAGCACGGTCATGAGGTCTCCATTGATCGTATCAGCTGAAATTTTCCTGGGGTTACTTTCTTTACAGCACCTGATATCTTTATTCCGGGACTCTGATAGAACCTTAATGGGTAACGGAGCCTCACAAATAATATCACCTCCATGAATTCGTATTCTATCCACAGAAGCTGGCATGCAACACTATCCGTATAATTACACGCACATCCTTGTCGTCTCCAGAGCATCTTGCTTAAATTAACACCTCCACATTAATTGCATGTTTTTATGCCACTGTTTTAAAAACGATACTTAATCTTTTGACTAGTTCCATGCTTATTCCATCGATTTTAGAGGACAAACCAGGGTTGGCGAAATATCTCCTCGCTGCATTTCCATTATTCTTTGAGTCAATTCCTCGCTTTCTACAATCAAGCCCGTTTCCACTCGAAGTCCGTCCTGTATACACTTTTTCCATTCTGAATGAATAGTTTTATCTTCGGCGGTCTCAATTATGATATTCTTCATGTACTCAAAAACTCCATATCCTCAAAATAATCTGCGTTTAGAGGTTGTATGAGTAATTATTTGACATTTATTTTTTTTATTTAAGTAATTTTCCCATACAGCCGTGACGCTAATTTACAGCGAATTCGTTTTTAACAATGACGTGAATTAGACATAGTACAATAACAGCATAAAAACAAACAAAGAATTAACCAGTAGGGAAGTATAACATTCAATTGGCAGACATATTGGACTGAGCTTGTGCGGTGGATGTTTTGCATGACAAGTAGAGTTTAAGATATTGCGTAGAAAAATATAGTCCGTTTTAAGTCTGAGATTCTGCAGATTATACAAGGAAAGAGAAGGCAATACAGCACAGGCGTGGCGCAGCGAGGGGGGAGGGTTTGAGGGGATAAAACCCCCCAAGAGCTCAGAGAAAATTTTAAATTTAATCCATTTTACTCAATTGGATTGTTATTACTAATAGAATAGTGTAAGGATTAATAAAAATATCCCTCAGAAAGCCGTAAAACTCACCAATTTGAATCCTATATCTTAAAATTCCGCAATTTATTAATTTCGACCTACCGCTTATCTACATCTACATAATACCCCGCGAGCCCCCTCTAGGGTGTTCGGCAGGGGGTGATCAATCACCAGCATGCAATTGGACTCCCACATGCACAACACACGGTCCAAAAAACGTCACGCAGACTAAAAAATTATGCTGTTAAAAACAGTGGCGCACAGAGGGGGGGTTTGGGGGATAAACCCCTCCCCCCAGAGCTCATAGAAATTTTTAAGTTAAATCTATTTTACTTAATTGGATTAATATTTCTTATAGAAACGTATGAGGATTAATGAAATATCCCTCAGAAGGCCGTAAAAATCACCATTTTGGACCGTTTATGTAAATTTTTTCCAGCGTAGGGCCTCCGCACCTCCCGCTTACCCGGGCGGGTATGCAATACCCCCAAAATCCCCCAGTATTAGTTGCGCCTAAAACCCCCCTAGCCTTAATTCCTGGCTGCGCCTATGGTTAGAAATAATAATAAAATTAAGAAACAAGCATTAAGTTTTACGTAGGTTAGTTTTACGTAGTGTAGTTAGGCTACACCACAAGTCATGCAATCTATTTATGAGTTCTATCGCTTCCGTTTTAATCTCTAATTGACCGAGGAAAAAAGACATTCTCAATCCGTCTGTTAAACAGTCTATTTATCTTATTTTGTTTGCATTATATGATCTTCCGTAGTATGATAATGAAGTAGCAGATGTGTTCTTTATTGTTTTCTTGTCTACAGAATTAAGTTGAACTCTGTGCTGTTGCTATCACCCCTCTCTCTTATATGGCTCGTGCATTAGGTTGCCCTTGGTTTTCTTCTAGTGTGGTTCTTCGTAAGGCCGTTTTACACGGTACACGGAATTGCGCAGTCTGACGTACGTGTGAAGGCGCAATCAAAATTGCGTCGTGTAAAGCGGTGAATTGCTAGAACACATGCGAGAATGCGTGGATGCGAGACGGCAAAATAGCCCCTGTTCTAATTTCGTTCATGCATTCGCGCAATAGGGTTGTTCAAGCCTATCAGAACGGTCTAAAAAAACGAATGTATATCACTTCTGATGTAATTTCATTTCGATTGGGATGAATGACAGATGCGTTGAAAATGTAATGATGGAATTATTAGCAATCAAAATTCGAACAATTTTAAACGCCGCCAAAAACGGTCGGCCATCTTGAAATAGAGGTGATGACGACACAAGCCTGTACGGCTGGCCTGTACCCTCGATCGCTCGATGCCAAGCTGAGTACTCTGCATGCCGACTGGACATTTGCCAAGGTTATTCCTTATTTTGAAATGGCCTATGTTGTGCATGAAGCTTCCGGATGGATCAAGGCGACATGAAATCCATTCTTCAAGTTAGGCAGGCAACGTATGTAGCGTTGACAAGAATTGAAAGTTTTGTATAGCTGCATTTGCTAGGAAACTACGTGCAGTGAACTTTCATTGTGCCTCTAGTGCAAGTGAACACAACTTGTGCCCTTAATGTACCCCTAAGCGAATGATTGCATATAGACGATGAAATAAAGAGTGAAGTGAGTTGTGAATGTAACTGCTTCGACGAAATTATTTATTTCTTCCATGCTAGTTCAATCAACCCTATACATTTCGATCTAAGGTATCTAACTATTGCCAAGGGGATATGTTTCATATTTGAGCTAGTTGTGCTTTAGGGATACATCGAACGCATATTAATTTTCAATCGTTTGTTCGCTTCTAAGTTCCGTTTGATTTTATTACCTATTCTTTTTGAGCATTCACGAGTGTTTACATTTCACGAATTTCGTTGCGCTGTTGTTTGTTTTTGTTTTGGTCATATTTTGGTTACGGTAAGAGTACGGGTAAGAGTAATAGTGAAATTCGAAGTTTTTTGATGTTACAATAACCGGTTTAGTAATTTGTTTCAGCCTATTCATTTCATTGTCTTCGCAATGTCAATGTGAAATAACGTAAACTGATTCTAAGTCGTTAGTGATGAGTGAGAAGTGAGGTGTGGAGAATCTTTCGAACTTCAAGGAGTGCAAATTCTTTTAGTGTGTGCAGAGTGATTGGAAAACCGATTATCATGTTTTATTAGTGTTTTATATTTATTGTGAGTCAAGTTTTTCATTGAATCAGTTGATTCGGAATATACTGATTATATGTATCAAAAAGACAACTCGTGAAATGTGTACGTTGTAGTGCTATTTATGATATGATGAGCAATAAATATGTACAAGGGTAATTTTGCTTATTGTTACTCTTATTAAAGGATAAATTTAGATTTTCTTTAAACACTGATCTGGCGGCAGACGCTGGAAATCTTGAAAAAAAGTGGAATAACCCTGCTGAGCCACTTAAACAACACTGCAGTAGGGCATCTACAGGCTTGTGACGTCACACATCAATTCAAGATGGAAGTAGGGCTTTTTGGCGTAACGTAAAATTTGTCACTGTTTAAAGACTTCTCTAAACATGTACAATGAAGAAAATAGCATAATATTATTGTCATTGCTCCTTCTGAAGCACGATCTTTCGATTTCTTAGATAAAAAAAATATGGTGAACAACCCTATTCCACGCCATTTTAGAAATTAATGCAGCTCTAACCTGCGCAATTCCGTGTAAAACGGCCTTTAGAGAGCTAATAAATTACAAAGTTAGTGGTGCGTGCTCGAAAGTGGATTGAGGATGAGATCAACGTCCTTACTGGAATATTATAATACGTTCCCAGTGAACAAGAAATTTGGAGGCCTTTACCGTCGTCGCCTTCTCGTCAGCGTTCTTACCATCTTCTCGTGGTCACTTCCATAACCACTCCATTGATGATCCAAAACGGTCGCAATGTTTAATTAACGGAGTCATAATATACCAAATATGTATTTGAGATTATTTTCGATGTCAAAACTTCAAAATTCTCTATTCAACCTATAACAGAACTTGAGGAAGCAATGTATTATCGTCCTAGCCGACGAAAAATCATCTTATTTGTTGTAACTTCGTCTCCTTCCGTAGAAGTACCTCAAATATCAACTCGGGAAACCACTGATCTGCCAAAATATAGAGGATAATTATCTGCTTTGCTAGAAATTTTACTAGTTTTTCCATAAAAGCTTCGGCGCTCGCCGATTCTCAAGTGTTCTTAGGCATGGGTTCGCGCCGAGAGATTTGGCTGAGCTAATGCCTGTTCTACACGCTCGGATCAGCTCATCCGGCTTAGCTCAGCCAAATCGCTCAGCGCAAACCCATTCTTAACGAGAGGCTTAAGTCGACCCCTCGCCAACTGATGGCAATAACTAAAAGTCTAAGAAAACTTGTGAATCGGCGAGTGCTGAAGCATTTTATGGAAAATTTTCTCGCAAAGCAGATAATTACCAGATTTGTTTTGGCAGATCAGTGCATTCCCGAGTCGTTATTAGTGGTACTTCTACGGAAGAGATGAATTTAGAATAATTCAGATGATTTTTCGTCGGCTAGGGCGATGATACTTCCTCAGGTTTTGTTGCAAGTTAAGTAGAGAATTTTGAAGTTTTTACATCGAAAAAAATTCTAAATATATATTTGGTATGCTATGACTCCGTTAATTAAATATTACGACTGTTTTGGATCATCAAAGGTATGGTTATGAAGGTGACCGCGAGAAGATGGCAAGAGCGCTGACGAGAAGGCTACGACAACAGGAAAAAAGAGAAAGTGGGACACCCAGGGGAAGAAGCAGGACTCGAGCCATAACTGTAGAAGAACAACACTGGGGAAAAAGCCACATAAACGGGAAGGAAAAGGGGATGGAGAGGAATAGAAAGAGAAAGTTGAAAGAGCATGCCATTTGAAATGGAGAGGTGGGAGCAAGTGGCGAGCAAGGAGTAGGCGAGGGATAGAAGTCCCGCGAAAGGGTACATGAGAAAGGAATGAGGGGAGATTTAGCAGGTGTACAAGGAAGGGATAGGGCAGAAAAAAAGCGGTGGGAGTGGGTGGGGTGACGGAAAAACCCCTGTGGAGGTTGGAGTCGGTAGAGGAGTGGGTGAAGAAAGAACATGGCCGTTTGTCTTCGGGAAGGGGTCTTAAGGAGAGTGGGCGACAAACACTGGTTCATTCGTGAGCACATTTGTAGCACTCTGCACAATTTTCACATTGCTCTAAAACATCTAGCCTTGTTAATTATTTTTAAGGAGTAGAATTTCTGGTTTTAAATATTGCAGGAAAATTTTCAGATGTTAATTCACATGTAATGTGCATGAAATCTACATTTATATAATACCCTGTGAGCCACCTCTAGGGTGTTTGGCAGAGGGTGTTCAATCACCAGCATGCAGCATGCAATTAGAATCCAACAAGCACATCACACGGTCCAAAAAGCGTCACGCATACTAAAAAATTATACTACTAAATGCTGTTAGAAACAATAATTAAAGTAAGAAACATGCATTAAGTTTTACAGAGGTTAGTTGGCTACACCACTAGTCATGCAATCTATTTATGAGTTCTATCGCTGCCCTTATAATCTCTTATTGATCGTGGAAAAAATGACATTCTGAATTTGTCTGCTATACAATATATCTCTCTTATTTTATTTATATGATCTGATCTTCCGTAGTATGTTGGCGTCCGTAAGATATGGTGAACTTCGTCAGAAAAGACACTGCTTTTGAATTAATCTAAAAGGTTTAGTATATTTTTCAATATACTGTCCTTAAGAAATTCCCATCCGAGTTCATCTAAGAGGTCAGTTACGCTACCAATACTATCGTAACGACCTTTCACATACCTTGCAGCTCTTCTTTGCACGCGTTCTATCTCTGTTATTAAGCCTTTTTCATGAGGGTCCCAAACACTGGCAGCGTATTCCAAATATGGTCTAAAGAGGGAAAAGTAGCTTATTTCTCACACTTTGTCGTCGCACTTTCCTAATATTCTTTTAACAAAATCAAATTTACGATTAGCTTGACCGGTTATTTCTCGAATATGTTTATTCCACGATAGATCATTATTGAGTCAAACTCCTAGATATTTCACGGATTCAACAGTCTCTAAATAGGGACCCCGAAGTATATTAACATATCTACATAGGTTCGTAGTCCACACAATAAGTCATGCAATCTATTTATGAGTTTTATCGCTTCCGTTAAAATCTCTTATTGATCGTGGAAAAATAGTCATTCCGAATCTTTCTGTTCTACAGTCTATCTCTCGTATTTTATTTATACGATCTGATCTTCCGTAGTATGATCATGAAGTAGCAAATGTGGGCAATAAGGTGGTCGGAGTGTTTGTCTGGCAGCTCTCGAGAATATTTTTATTCTGAATTTATGATATCTTTTGCTGATATACTCGATGTCTTTTTTTCAATCCCGCTTTACTTAGACGAACGTTTTTGTTTTCCGGCCCCATTGCTCTGGGTTCGGATTTTCAGATGGAAAATGTAAGGTCACGGTTTCCAGTCCCGTCTTTTTAAAACAAACTATGTAGTCCCGCAATTTGGGTATTTATGTTCTTCTATGTGGTTGCGGAAGATACCCACGACATTCCTAGCCTCATTCCAGCTACGAAAACAACTAATGTGATCAATCAAAAAGTAATTTACTAATTACTTATATGTGTAATACATAAATACATTTATATGATAAAATGAATATAATTACAAATAAAGATGAACAAATTACTCATAAAACCGTTACAGAGATTTTTTTGGGCGCTGACGATATTTCAAATTGCGCTCTGTTTTTTGCAATAACCAGGTGAAGAAATGCTGAACGCTTTATTTCAAACATCGACAAAGAGACAAACCTTACATTAAAATCATTCCGCATCCCAGGGCAGCCCACCCATACTGCCCATTGGGAGAGCATAGAGTGTCAGAGTCTCTTTGCAACGACTCTTTTCCCTATTTATAAATGAAGTATAGCAATAAAATTCTGGAGATAAATTGCAAATACCTTAAAATAATGGAATACACAATCTTTTTGCGGTCTTCGTTCGTGAAAACGGCCCTATGCCCCTCAACGTTCCATGTCCGTTTTCCTATAAGAAAAGCAATGGAATGCATGCCGTGGTTTTTTGGATGAATTTTTAGAAGTTTGATAAATAGTTTGTTAAATAGGATCGGTTTTGAGCCTTTTTAACAATTCAGTCACAAGGCGAAAGAAAATATAAATGTTTGACGATAGTATTTTTTTATCTTTGTCAAACCATATAACCTAAAATTAGCATTTTTCCAAGCCCCTGGTTTCCACTCCCGTATTTCCCGTAAAGAAAGTCATGCGTGGCAGACTCCCCTTGCAACGACTTTTTTCAGTACTTGTAATTGGAGTATTTGGATGGAATTCTGAAGATACTTCGGAATTACTTTAAATTCACGGAATACGCATTCCATTTCCGGCCTTCGTTCTTAAAAACGGCCCTGTGCCCCTCAACGTAACATGAACGGTTTCCCGTAATAAAAGCATTGCTATCCGTGAAATTGGTATTTGTATGAATTTTTAAAAATACTTGTAATAATTGTTAGACCTACTGTATTACTAAGTTACAAGCCGAGGGAATGAGGAATGTTTAAGGGTAATATTTATGAATCATAGTCAATCCATTACGTAACAGCACTTTCCCAAACCTCAGGTTTCCACACCCATCTTTCCTGTAAGGAAAGCATTGCGTGGCTTACTCGAAATGAGAGGATTTTTACCGCTAACGAAATGCGTTCACTAACTAAATTCAGTACATAGATTGACATCGTAAGAAATTGAAACTGGGAAGTAAGAACCTGCTTCGAAATGTTATAGTACTCCTTTTTTTGGTATAATGCCGTGAAACTCACAATTTTGAACCATTTACATGAATTTTTTTCTGGGGGGGGGGGGGGTCACACCTCTCCCGCTTATCCAGGTTATTCCACAAGCTGAGACAAATCAGTATTTTGGCCTGAAACCCCCCACCCCCCCTTTGCGTTGATTCCTAGATGCACCCCCGGTGCAGGGTAATATATATATCGTAAGAAAGTAATCATTAATGCATACATTTATGTGGTAGAAATCCGTGGTTACTGAAGACGTACTACAGATTGGACCAACACGGCCAATATTTGTTACCCACTAGTAGTCCAATATTCCGGACTCAAAAAACTGGACAGTCTTTTCTTGTTTCTTAACCCTTTCGCTGCTGTTCAGTCTCCAAAAATCTTCTCCTCACGTGCGGCAAAAAGGTTAAAATGCGTTTCGTGGGCCAGTGGAGCAGGTACTTCAATAATTAATGGGCGTCGTACACTCTCCAAAGGGTCGCTAATCCGGGGCCCTATCCTAGACGAGCTCACCCACGGAGGACCGACTCATCCACCCTTCCAGCGGGGACGAAAAGTGACCGCTCTGACTGCAATTTGAAAATCAATCAATCAATCAATCAGATCATCAAAAAATAGCTGTTTTCATCGCACTCCTGCCTATCAAGCAATCAAGTACGTCTTTGAACCGTGTTTCTGCAATGAAAAATAAAGGTAATGCGACCGTCCCGAAGTGGCCGGAACGGCTGGTCTTGCTGGAAAAGAAGTTTGTTGGGCGCGTATATATTTCACGTGGAAAGCGCCCAATTCCTTGAAAATGTCTTCAATGTAAATAAAATTAATTAACCGAACGATCCATCTTCATCTCGTGGTGTTCTTCCCGTCGGCAGGTCCCCCGTGTCAATGCTGTCTCCATTCACTCCTGTCTCCGGCCATCTCCTTCGAGTCTCCATATCTTCAGCTTTCATTACGTTCTCGATAAACTTCAGCCTTCCCCTTCTTCTGATCCCTTCCACCCTTCCCACCAAAACTACTTTCAAAATTCCATTCCCTCTCATCAAATATCCCAATCAGTTACCCTTCCCAGTAGCGTAGCCAGGGGCAGGGGTGAGAGAGATCCGGACCCCCCCGAAATATAAAAGCACAATTATGTTCCTTAATAAAAGAAAACAAATTGTCGAATAATCATGAATTTGCAATTTATTTCTTTTTATCACTTTGAGTGCCGGCCGCTAACTTTAAAGCCCACTCAAAAATCCAGCCATTTTTACTAAACTCGCTTATTTTTTTAAACATTGCCATCGAAAATATATTTATATCGATGTGTATTTCAATAAAAATGGACTTTTCTCTTCTTTACGAATGAGTTGAATAACATTGATAGCTAAATTTTAAACATATATTGTAGCAATGATATCCTACTGTTTTTTTTTTCAAATGAAAAAGTTGCAACAAATGACGCACCGCCATAAAATGCAAAATATTGCTTTTAATGCGCTCAATTTGAGCTATTTAAACCATGGAAGTCATGAAAAGCACTTCCCCAAGCAATTTGCCGGCCTCGGTGGCGGCGCGGATTAGTGTCCTCGCCTGCCAAGGTGAAGGTCGCGGGTTCGAGTCCCACCTGGGTAGATTACCCCTGCCCAGGGCATGGACGTCAGTTATCGTCTATCGTCGTTATGTTCTATACCAGGGGCCCTATGCTCGAACTTCAGTTCGTATACGGGAGGGGAGTTTCATACGAATGACGTAGTCATATTCCGTGCGGCGGCTGAATTTGGTATGCTCCAGTCGTCGGGGAGGGCGATTCATACGAACAAGGAGCTCGTGCGGTCGGGACTAGACGAGTTCGTATACGAACCAGCGAAAACATGGCGAAAAAAACTTTATCGTCTCCCTAAGGAATTAGCTCACGAGCTAATTATTCAATTAACCCCTTACCTAAGGGCTCCCTCACGATCTTCAGCTTTGTCTGTGGAAACAAAGGTAATTGTTTAGGGTTATAATGTTTATAGTAAGCCTAAATTAAAATGTTATTTGGAAGCTAGGCGTTCTGCTTGGTATATAGTTATTTGTAGGTAGCATAAAGGTCTGTATACAGGGATTCGAAATCCTAAGAATTTAGTATTTGTTAGCAAATTAATTCTACATGAAATATATTATATTTCAAGTTTTGAGCTCCTGTTAAGCAAGCACTATTCATGCAGGTGTTCGCAGCTTTAAGGTTTTTTGCCGGTGGTCCCTATCAACCATATCTACATTTACATAATACCCTGCGAGCCACCTCAAGGGTGTTTGGCAGGGGGTGACCAATCACCAAAATGCAGCATGTAAGAGGACCGCCACATGCACACCGCACGGTCATAGAAATATTACGCATACAAGCAAAATATACATGATTATTCATTTAAAAAACTTGCTAATGGTCAGTAATTCCTAGAGCAAATAAATGCAAGGCTAGAACTATGGAGACAAAAAATATGCAATGAGTCATCCTAGCGAGTGCCGCCATTAATCCTATCCATTGAGACAACGTTGCTATCCTTGATAGTATATATATATAGGAGAAGAAGAGTACACAGCCATGGACCAATTGTCAGAGAGTCGATGTATATGTTAAGTGGCTAGGTCCATCTGCGAAAACATGATGGATCATTGGATCAAGTTAGGTCAATCTCCAGAGTCTGTGGCTGGACTCCGTGAAGGGTGAGTGTTTTAAATTATTAATCAGAGCTGGTAGTATTAATAAATTTATTTAAAAAAATCATGTACAAGGTACACGAAAATACAACTTTTAAGTTTTTTCTTGTGTACATGTGCAATGAAAATGTTTCATTACTACCCCCGGGAGAATGTGCTTGAGAGTCGCGAACCTTGATGGCTATGCTGTATAAACTTTTCAAGTAGCTACACGGTAGAATGCAATAATGTGCAATTGATCAGTATTATTTGTTTCTGGAGTTTCGCCATTCGTTTGTAAATATTTCACCATGTTGTGGTAAGTCTGATTTTCTACTTCATTTTCTTCAACTTTAACGTCATCTAAAGCATATCATATAACATAGCATAGCAATGCATATCAAAGAAAATCATACAGCAAATGGTAGTATAATTTTTTAGTATACGTGACGTTTTTTGGATTGTGCGGTGTGCATGTGGGAGTCCAATTGCTTGCTGCATGCTGGTGATTGATCACCCCCTGCCAAACACCCTCAGACAGAGCTTGGTCAAAATAAACGCCCAGGTCTTTCACACTTGCGACTTTTGGAATGGCTTCATTGTCAATAACATATCTAAAATTATGACAGTTTCCTCCAAATGAAGGAAATAACACTGCACTTATTTGCATTCAGTGCGATAAAATCAGATTTGCACCATTCATAATTCCTAGAAATGCAATTGCTCAGTATTAAATTGTCCTCGTTGTTGCAGATGTTATAATAGATCTTGATATCATCTGCATACATCATGTGGGGGTGTTAATGGGGAATGGAAATTTGGATGTAAATTTTGCTTTCGCAATATTATCGTTACCTGTAAGATTAAATATTTATATCGTAAGAAATTAATTATCCGTTAGCATTTAAGTACAAAAAAAGCACTAGGTGTATGTTTAAAATCAACTGACCTACAAATTCTAGCAGGACATTCTTCTGCTCCTCATTTAGTTTTGCCATTCTTCACGTTGTGCTTGTATGGCTACTACTTCTTAAAATGAACAAACTCGCCAAACTGCATTTCTACTCCAAGGGATTACAGCTACGTTGTTAGTGAGGGTGGAAGGAGAATTCAAAACAAAGTTTCGCGGAAATGAATGAATCACGGATTTTGGAGGCTGTGATTGGCTGAAGTCTTCCGCACGCCTTCTTGGCCCGACGTTGCCAACTCTTGCCGTACGTATAGCAGCTCCCCTCGCATGGGCCTATCCGTAGGGTACTGGAGCATACCGATTTCCCCTCCGCTCGCTGACCCTACGGATGGGACCGTACGAAACGAAGACTGTAAAGCCCTGTACACACGGCGACATTTCTGGCACCATAGATGGCGTGAAATACTGTGCCAAATCTTGCCGGATGGCCTGGCGGCAATCGATGGCGCAGTGCCTGCAAGCAATGTGTACACACGAAGCCCTCACTTGTGCCAGTGGTGGAAACAGTTGCGCCCGAGTGACCGCAGTTCTTCCAAAATGGCTGATATTCGAGACGTTCAGGATGTGTTAGGAGTAATAGCAGTGGTCGAAGCAGTGAGAGTGGTTAGGAGAGAAAGAGAAAGAAATAAAAGGTGGAGGAATAGAAGGTGGTGGACGAGGCCGTGGATACAGCGGAGAGATGAGGGTGGAAATGAGATTCACAGTATGCTGTGCAATGAGTTGCGAGTGGAGGACCCTGAATCGTACCGACAATATTTAAGAATGGACGAAGGGACTTTCAGGAAACTTTTAGCACTCGTGGAAACTGCGATATCAAAGCGGAGCACTAATATGCGAGAGAGCATATCCGCTGAAAGAAGGTAAGGGAAATAATTTTTTTATTTATGGTTATCATATTGTACATAATGGTTCAACCGAATGCAGAAAAATACATATTAATCATGTGACTTCTTTTTTACAATAATTTTCTTTAATATTTTAGGCTTGTATTAACACTGCGGTTTCTGGCCACTGGGGAGAATTACCGCAGCCTAACATTCGCGTTTAGAATCCCAACTTCTACAATTGCGAATATCATCCCCGAAGTTTGCACAGCTATTTATCGTTGTCTGAAAGAGAAATATTTTAAGGTAATCATGTTTCAGATGCATACATGTAGTGGATCCAATGAATTTTGACTAGTTTTATGCTAACTTACGGCTTTCTTTGCAGGTGCCATCTTCAGCTGAGGCTTGGAGAAAGATAGCGGAAGGGTTTAGTGGTCTTTGGAACTTTCCGAATTGTTTGGGAGCATTGGATGGGAAGCACATAGAATTCAGGCCACCAAGAAGTATGGGATCATATTATTACAATTACAAGGGTGGAAACAGCATCGTGCTTCTCGCACTGGTTGATGCACAGTATAAATTTCTGTTTGCGGACGTAGGGTGTAATGGACGCATTAGTGATGGTGGCGTCTATCGCGACAGTGTGCTCTCCGAAGCCATTTCACGAAATTCATTTAATTTCCCTCCATCGATGAATTTACCGGGAATGAATCAACCGGTTCCGTATGTCATTGTGGCTGATGATGCCTTTCCTTTAACGAAGAACATTATGAAGCCATACAAAAGTAGGCATTTGTCAGTGGAGCAGAAAGTGTACAATTACCGTCTTAGCCGAGCTAGGAGAACCGTCGAGAATGCTTTTGGCATTCTTAGCAATCGATTCCGGATACTGTTAAAAAAAATAGAGCTTTCTCCGGAAAAGGTTGAAAACATTACCTTAGCTGCATGCACATTGCACAACTTCCTAATTGAAGAGTGTGGTGGTGGATATACTGCAAGCTGCGAGGATGGCACGTCTGGTGGTGAAATTACCAACCTAGGCAGGATAGCCAGGAACGTTGGTAATCGCTCATCCAATGAGAGTCAAGGAATAAGGGATTTATTCAGAGATTATTTTAATGGGAATGGATCTGTTCCTTGGCAGTGGGATGCCATTGAAAAATTCAATTATTGATACATTTCTGTGTCGTGATTCATTGTAGTGGTTGACTGTTCTCTACTAAGTACTGAGTGTTTATTAATTATAATTTTTCATTAATGAAGTAATCAATCAATCATTTATTAGCACATTTGCCTTTTCACAGTGCCATTTACTGATTCATTTGTCTTTAAAAAATTCATTTGTCATTAATGTGTCATTAATTTTTTAACAAAATTCTTTTTGTCAGCATGCCATCAAAGTTTTTTAATGTTAAACCTGAAATCATTGTTAATTTCAATCATTGTTAATCAATTTAATTGCAATCACAAGACCTGTCTTTTTAGTCAGCGATGCTATCCACTGTCGAACATGTTTGCTCTAAGGTATATGGCATGCGGATTATCTGCTGAAAGACTGAACTCATGTGGTGTTGTAGAGAGGAAGTAATGTGAAGCTAGAGATAGAAGTCACTAATTGTAAGATGAAACCTAAGCAGGTGGATCTATTAAGTATTTGAGCAACATGTAAGATAAAAACATAGAGAATTACAGCAATAAGGATGGGGATGGATTTACCTAGATGTTAAGGAATAGGAAATATTTTTTGACAGGGTGGTTGTGAGAGTGGGTAAATACATAAAAGACTATCAAAGAACCACTATATGAAGCATAGGGCATAACAGTACTGAACTATTGATGCTGAGTTAGTATGATGAGAGTAGGCTGGAAGCATTCAATATTTGGGTCTGGATAAAATGGGAAATGTTTACAGCGGTGATACAAGGTAATTAAGTGAATGCTCACAGGAATAATACAATTTCATTTTCTGAAGTTAGTCTTTAATTTATTGCAGCATCTTCCTCCTCTACATCCATCAATATTTTTAATATGGCATTTTTTGCCTTTAGCTGCAATTTTTTATTTTGAATGCCTTTAAGAGTGGCAGACACGTACTGCCCAAAAGTATCTAATGCTGACACAGAAGACCTCTGCAGAGAAATTTGGTCGAGCACAGCCTGTGCTTTCTTCAAGAGACCTGCATCTGACTCTTCCGTTCTCTTCCTCTTTATTGCACCACCTTTCGATGATCCACATGAAGATGGGCTGGGTGAGACAGGCAGGTTCACATCACCCATTTTGGATGAACCACTTGTGGGTGGGCTGGGGGAGATGGAGAGGCTCTGGGAAATATCTGCACCATCCACCTCCACTGTAATGGCATCTCCAAACTCCAAAAGCTGGATGTCGCTGCAATTCTAGTGATAAAAAATACATAGGGAGTAAGACCACTTGCCAAAAAATGGATAAAAATGAGGATAACCACATTTTTACAAACTTCATGCCTATATTAATACAAATTCATCAGATCACGATCATCAATAAGTACTCACCACCTCCATTGGTGAAACAAGGTCTCCTGCCTCTTCAAAATTAGTGGTGCTCTTCCTTGGCTGCACCTGATCTTGCAGGAATTTCATCTTGGTAAAATACCAAATACTTGGCTGGTACAAGTCAAGCAGACCAGCACCACTCCTCTCCGAAGCCTTGACCTTATTTAGTTCATGGACATACGTTGTCCTGAGGCTTTTCATCTTCCCCTGTACATCCCCTGGTGTTGTGGGTCCTCTGCATACTTTCACTCTTTCTGTGACCCTTTCCATTGCCTCCTTCCTGGCATGCTTATTGTGGTAAGCTGGATGCTTAACCAAAAACAGGCAAGGTTCTTGACACCAGGCCTCTATCAATTCTTCTACGGACTTCTTTGTCCACTCCATTACCTGATTTAAAAGAATATTATTTAATATCTTGTCAGTTATGATTATACTTACAAGGAGAATACACGACCTTCGCATCGCCGATCGAGCTCAAATTTTGCGAATCGGTAGTTTATGGGTACAAATGTAATATGCCGAAGCGAGACGACGCACTTCTCGTAAAATTCCGAGAAAAAAGCAATTATCCCATCCTGAAAATTGCAAATAAAGGATTAACTGGAGTGGTGAGGCAGTGTACTGGCCTTCCACATCCAAATCTCGGTAAAGAATGAAGGGGCATTCCTAAATTCAATCCCTGCGTGTAATGTGGATTACACTAGTTGTGCAGTACACCGTCCGTCGGATGGGACGTTAAGCCGTGGTCCCCTTGGCGCCTTTCGTTAAGAGCAGGCTAATGCCGACGCCGGGTTTCTATCCACCCATCATCCTCAGTTCCTAATCCCAAGCTGATCCATTCCTGATTTAAATATTTTAAAAAACTCTTTTAAAAATATATTCCATAGTAGTAACGAAGATAAGAAAACGAACTTTAAAAATTTAAACAATAAAATTCTTAAAAATTAACACAAAAAAAAGTTGCCTGAGCGAGCATCGATCTCGCTACCTTCACCCCCATAGTCGGACACCGTATCCACTGGGCTGTCGCCATCTTGTTTAACAGCGGCGTTCAAAACAGGTTATATAGCGTACCTTCATTTTTAACGATTTTTAATTGCTTTTTTCTCGGAATTTTACGAGAAGTGCGTCGTCTCGCTTCGGCATATTACATTTGTACCCATAAACTACCGATTCGCAAAATTTGATCTCGATCGGCGATGCGAAGGTCGTGTATTCCCCTTGTTAGTTATTCAAAACACCTTAGTATGAAATTATGCCTATCAATTTCTAATACAAATCATTTCTCTGAAACTACATTTAAGTTAATTATTATAAGAATAATAAGAATTATATCTCACCACGTTAATATATACCGAATACATATACAAAAATTATCACTGGCCATCACAATAAAACCAAGCTATGGAAAACAGAAGCATCAAAAAAGACTTCGTGACCGTGTATTTATGCATAGTCTAATCAAGATTTGCAATAATTTGTTTGTCTATAACAAAAAATAGGTGCTTTACACTTACCTGAAGGTCTTTTTGATGTATAAACTTTAATCTTTAAGTATTCTGTCCTCCCAACTTCTCTCTTCTCAAACAAAACACAGCGGAATTTCACCAGATATTGCTGCCAGATCGCTTGGAAAATAGAACGTGTTCTAATCCTTACCAGGGCCAGCAAATTGTATGCGATTATCTCGCATACCAGCAGATAGCATGCGATGTCATTGTACACACGGAGAAATGTTCACCTTGCCACCACTTGCGCCATTTCCGGCGCCAGAAATGTCGCCGTGTGTACAGGGCTTACGGGAGGAGCTCGTGCGCTTTCGAGCATAGGGCCCCAGGGGTCTCCAAACTACGGCCCGCGGGCCGGATCCGGCCCGATTAGGGTTTTCATCCGGCCCGCGCACTCGTTTCAAGTTGCGCGCGATTCTCGCCCATTTAACTCTGTGAGACGCCGCTAGGAGTATTGCAGCGCTGTACTTCACATAGATCTTTTATATAGGATCTATGATGATGATGATGATCTTATATAGATCTGTATAAAAGATCTATGGTACTTCACGTCAAAGTCCCCTTCAACTGTCCGTAAATGAGAAATATTCCACCGCATACTTCAGTAGACGTTGGTATCGAATACTTCAGTCATTGGAAAATTTGCTATCCGGGCCGCGGGGCGATTTGGGACTTGGAATGTGGCCCTCGTGGCCTAGTACACTGGAGACCCCTGTTCTATATCACCGATGCATGGGCCAATCAGTGCTGTTTTCGGGGTTAAGAAAAAAAAATCATTCAAAATCCTGGACGACAAAAAGGGTCACTGCACCCTCAACGAACGGTTCTTTCCGCAAAAGGATTTTCGCACAAAGTAGGCTGAATTAATGGTTCCGGTTTTCATTTCAATTCATTTCAAAAAGGTTTATTTCCAACTGCAAGTTTTACATGAATATTTACATAGTGAGGTAGAGTATTATAATACATATATACACAGTAGGTCCCCCATTAAGGAATATTCCCTCTTCAGGGCATGTCATAATTTGTTATTGTTTACACATTGTTTGTGAGCATGTAGCACATATGTCAAAAAAATTCTGAAAGTCTGCAACTCTTTTCTTCCGGGATGGCTATTGGTCCGACATTTGTCCGAGACGTGACCGCCGTGTAATATTGGTGTTATTGCTGGTGATGTTGATGTTCTCACGGTGATGTTGGTCGTCGTTATCCTGGTGTCCTTGGTTTGCTGGTGCGTCCCGTAATGGCTGTAGTGCTGCAATGTTAGAGTGTGAATTAATATACAATATATTACAACCTTAATATTAGCACAAGTTTTATACTATTTACAACCAACAATATTTGTCAGGGTGCCGGTAGCTACACAGGACGTTTCGTCCTCAAGACGTTAAAAGAACCCTTTTTCCATCGAGCAATTTATTTTTGAAATAACAAAACCACTAAGCAGAAAACTGAAAAGGTACGACGGGCGAAATATTACGGCTTCTCGCAAACAATGGGTTAAATGGGTTTTGTTAAGAGAATATTAGGAAAGTGCGTCGACAAAGTGAGAGAAAATAGCTACTTTTCCCTCGTTAGACCACATTTGGAATACGCTGCCAGTGTTTGGGACCCTCATGAAAAAAGCTTAATAACAGAGTTAGAACGCGTGCAAAGGAGAGCAGCCAGGTATGTGCAGGGTCGTTACGATTGCATGCTTATAGTTTCATTCCTGGTGGGAGGGATAAAGTGATCTGCGAGGCTTTATTACACACTTTCACATCTAATTCATTGTTTCAAATAGCATCCGCACCGAACAGAGGAGAAAATATTCTTGATTTATTAGCGACAAATATACCACATCAGGTAATAAACGTTGGCACTGTCGAAGGAATAAGTGACCATAGGGTAGTAACTGCAAAGTTTTCTCTAAATACCGCTGTAAACTTTAAAAAAGAGCGTAAAGTTTTCATTTTTAAAAGAGCTAATTTTGATGGGTTTAAGAGTCATATGAAAAATGCTTTCCCCGAGTTTCAAGAATCAGTATTAAAGTTGAATGTAGAGAATACTTGGAAAGCTTTTCTTTCGCTCCTAACTTCGGGAATAAATACCTACATCCCTAGTAAAATAGTAAAGAAGGCAGCGAACCGAGATGGTACGACGCGGAAGTGAGAAAATCATTGAGGCGACAGAGAGCGTGTCATGCTAAAATGAAAAAAGTCAGGACGGATTTATCCGCTAATGAACGCGAGCTAATAATTAAAAAATGTAGGATGACTAAAGCCGCCACGAAGGAAGCGTTCAGGAATGCGTTCACGAATTTTAAAAGAAAAACACTAGTAGAGCAGTTACAGGATAACCCAAAAGCATTTTGGTCATATGTTAGGGAAGTTCAAGGTAAACGATCTACCGTATGTTCGCTGAGAAACGACAATGGAGATGTGTTGAGAAGCAGTTACGATAAAGCCAATTTATTAAATTCCTACTTTAAGAGCGTGTTCACGGAGCCTTCCGAAAACTCACCCGAGACCGATGACAATCCCTGTCTACGTAAGATGCCAGCTATTGACATTAGTACGCTCGGAATAGAAAATATATTGAAATCGCTTAGTCCAAATAAATCACCTGGTCCAGACGAAATCCCTTCTCGCGTATATAAAGAACTAGCCTCAGAACTTCCCCCCTACTTGCAGTTAATATTCAGTAAATCCATCAAGCAACACGAAGTACCTAATGACTGGAAAATCGCTAATGTAACGCCTATATTTAAAAGTGGAGACAAGGAACAGCCATCTAATTACAGGCCGATATCTTTAACGTCCATCTCTTGCAAAGTCTGGGAAATCAACATGGATTCAGGAAAAGCAGATCGTGCGAAACTCAGTTAGCGCTTTTCGCCCACGATATTTTAGTCTCCGGGGAAGACAACATTCCAGTAGACAGGATTTTTCTTGATTTCAAAAAGGCATTTGATAAAGTACCCCACGGAAAGTTAATATTAAAACTGAAATCTTATGGTCTAGACGAAGATGTCATTTCCTGGATTAGAGAATTTTTGAGCGACCGCGTCCAAAGAGTAGTATTAGACGGTGCAGTCTCCAATGAGGTTAGAGTGACTTCTGGCGTTCCTCAGGGTAGTGTCATTGGCCCACTCCTATTCCTTCTTTATATAAACGACATTGGCGAAGTAGTGCAGAGTATGTTACGATTATTTGCAGACGACGCTGTAGTTTACAGAGAAATTCGTTCCAGCAAAGATATAGATGAACTAACGAATGACCTTGCTGCTATCCAAGCTTGGTGCGATGCTTGGCAGTTAGAATTAAATTTGGAAAAATGCGTCGTAATGAATTTCTGGAAGAAGAATAACTCCCTACAGCGTAACTATGTCATTCGGGGCGCGCAGTTAAAGGCAGTTGAATCTGTGAAATATGTAGGGGTTAGACTCAATAATGATCTATCGTGGAATAAACATATTCGAGAAATAACCGGTCAAGCTAATCGTAAAATGGGTTTTGTTAAAAGAATATTAGGAAAGTGCGACGACAAAGTGAGAGAAATTAGCTACTTTTCCCTTGTTAGACCACATTTGGAATACGCTGCCAGTGTTTGGGACCCTCATGAAAAAGGCTTAATAACAGAGTTAGAACGCGTGCAAAGAAGAGCTGCCAGGTATGTGAAAGGTCGTTACGATAGTCTTGTTAGTGTAACTGACCTCTTACATAAACTCGGATGGGAATCTCTGTCGGACCGTAG
Organism: Ischnura elegans; assembly: GCF_921293095.1. Classification (NCBI taxonomy): domain Eukaryota; kingdom Metazoa; phylum Arthropoda; class Insecta; order Odonata; family Coenagrionidae; genus Ischnura; species Ischnura elegans. The sequence continues at coordinate 517,558 of NW_025791659.1, read as the reverse complement.
ATTGAAAAATAGACTAAACCTTTTAGATAAATTCAAGAGCAGTGTCTTTTCTGACGAAGTTAACCATATCTTGCGGACGCCAACGTACTACGGAAGATCAGATCATATAAATAAAATAAGAGAGATAGATTGCAGAACAGACAGATTCCGAATGTCATTTTTTCCACGATCAATAAGAGATTATAACGGCAGCAATAGAACGCGTAAATAGATTGCATGACTTGTAGTGTAGCCTACTAACCTATGTAAAACTTACTGCATGTTTCTGAATTTCTATTCTATATTCTATTTCTAACAGCATATAGTAGTATAGTTTGTTATTATACGGGACGTTTCTTGGACGGTGTAGTGTGCATGTGGGAGTCCAAATGCATGCTGCATGCTGGTGATTGATCACTCCCTGCCAAACACCCTAGAGGTGGCTCGCAGGGTAATTTGTAGATTTAGATGTAGATGATAGTCTTGATAGTGTTACTGACCTATTAGATAAACTCGGATGGGAATCTCTGTCGGACCGTAGATTGAAAAATAGACTAAACCTTTTAGATAAATTCAAGAGCAGTGTCTTTTCTGACGAAGTTAACCATATCTTGCGGACGCCAACGTACTACGGAAGATCAGATCATATAAATAAAATAAGAGAGATAGATTGCAGAACAGGCAGATTCCGAATGTCATTTTTTCCTCGATCAATAAGAGATTATAACGGCAGCAGTAGACCTCGTAAATAGATTGCATGACTTGTAGTGTAGCCAACTAACTTATGTAAAACTTAAAGCATGTTTCTGAATTTCTATTCTATTTCTAACAGCATAAGGTAGTATAGTTTGTTATTATACGTGACGTTTTTTGGACGTTGCGCTTGTTGGATTCTAATTGCATGCTGCATGCTGGTGATTGATCACCCCCTGCCAAACACCCTAGAGGTGGCTCGCAGGGTATTATGTTGATGTAGAGAAACAAAGTCAATGAAATAGATAGACGTTATATTACGTCCATGGCATCTTCTGAAAGATTAGTAATATTACGTCCATGGCACGCATAGTGTTAACAAATGAAGTTATTTCGAGCCTCACAAATAATATCACCTCCATGAATTAGTATTCTATCCACAGAAGCTGGCATGTAACATCATCCGTACAACTCCGCGCACAACCTTTTTGTCTCCAGAGCATCTTGCTTAAATTAACACCTCCACTTTAATCGAATGTTTTTATGCCACTGTTTTCAAAACGATACTTAATCTTTTGACTAGTTCCTAGCTGAATCCATAGATTTTGGATGACAATAAAGGGTTGGCGAAATATCTCCTCGCTGCATTTCCATTATTCTTTGAGTCTATTCCTCGCTTTCTACAATCAACCCCGTTTCCACTCGAAGTCTGTCCTGTGTACACTTTTTCCGTTTTGAAAGAATAGTTTTATCTTCGGCGGTTTCAATTATGATATTCTTCATGTACTCAAAAACTCCTTATCCTCAAAATCATCTGCGTTTAGAGGTCGTAGTAGTAATTATTTGACATTTATTTTTTTTATTTAAGTAATTTTCCCATACAGCCGTGACGGTTATTTACAGCAATTTTTTTAAACAATGACGTGAATTAGACACTACAATAACAGCATAAAAACAAACAAAGAATTAACCAGTAGGGAAGTATAACATCCATTGGCAGACATATGGGACAGAGCTTGTGCGGTGGATGTTTTGCATGACAAGTAGAGTTTAAGATATTGCGTAGAAAAATATAGTCCGTTTTAAGTCTGAGATTCTGCAGATTAGACAAGGAAAGAGAAGACAATACAGCACAGGCGTGGCGCAGCGAGGGGGGGGGATGAAGACCCCCCAAGAGCTCAGAGAAAATTTTAACCATTTTACTTAATTGGATTGTTATTACTAATAGAATAGTGTAAGGATTAATAAAAATATCCCTTAGAAAGCCGTAAAACTCACCATTTTGAATCATATATCTTAAAATTCCGCAATTTATTAATTTCGACCTACCGCTTATCTACATCTACATAATACCCCGCGAGCCCCCTCTAGGGTGTTCGGCAGGGGGTGATCAATCACCAGCATGCAATTGGACTCCCACATGCACAACACACGGTCCAAAAAACGTCACGCAGACTAAAAAATTATGCTGTTAAAAACAGTGGCGCACAGAGGGGGGTTTGGGGGATAAACCCCTCCCCCCAGAGCTCATAGAAATTTTTAAGTTAAATCTATTTTACTTAATTGGATTAATATTTCTTATAGAAACGTATGAGGATTAATGAAATATCCCTCAGAAGGCCGTAAAAATCACCATTTTGGACCGTTTATGTAACTTTTTTCCAGCGTAGGGCCTCCGCACCTCCCGCTTACCCGGGCGGGTATGCAATACCCCAAAATCCCCCAGTATTAGTTGCGCCTAAAACCCCCCTAGCCTTAATTCCTGGTTGCGCCTATGGTTAGAAATAATAATAAAATTAAGAAACAAGCATTAAGTTTTACGTAGGTTAGTTTTACGTAGTGTAGTTAGGCTACACCACAAGTCATGCAATCTATTTATGAGTTCTATCGCTTCCGTTTTAATCTCTAATTGACCGAGGAAAAAAGACATTCTCAATCCGTCTGTTAAACAGTCTATTTATCTTATTTTGTTTGCATTATATGATCTTCCGTAGTATGATAATGAAGTAGCAGATGTGTTCTTTATTGTTTTCTTGTCTACAGAATTAAGTTAAACTCTGTGCTGTTGCTATCACCCCTCTCTCTTATATGGCTCGTGCATTAGGTTGCCCTTGGTTTTCTTCTAGTGTGGTTCTTCTTAAGGCCGTTTTACACGGTACACGGAATTGCGCAGTCTGACGTACGTGTGAAGGCGCAATCAAAATTGCGTCGTGTAAAGCGGTGAATTGCTAGAACACATGCGAGAATGCGTGGACGCGAGACGGCAAAATAGCCCCTGTTCTAATTTCGTTCATGCATTCGCGCAATTCCACGCCATTTTAGAAATTAATGCAGCTCTAACCTGCGCAATTCCGTGTAAAACGGCCTTTAGAGAGCTAATAAATTACAAAGTTAGTGGTGCGTGCTCGAAAGTGGATTGAGGATGAGATCAACGTCCTTCTGGAATATTATAATACGTTTCCAGTGAACAAGAAATTTGAAGGCCTTTACCGTCGTCGCCTTCTCGTCAGCGTTCTTACCATCTTCTCGTGGTCACTTTCATAACCACTCCATTGATGATCCGAAACAGTCGCAATGTTTAATTAACGGAGTCATAATATACCAAATAGGTATTTAGGATTTTTTTTCGATGTCAAAACTTCCAAAGTCTCTATTTAACCTATAACAGAAGTTGAGGAATCAATTTATTATCGTCCTAGCCGACGAAAAATCATCTTAATTGTTGAAAATTCATCTCCTTCCGTAGAAGTACCTCTGATATCAACACGGGAATCCACTGATCTGCCAAAATATAGCCGATAATTATCTGCTTTGCTAGAGTTTTAAAAGTTTTTCCATAAAATGCTTCAGCGCTCGCCGATTCTCAAGTGTTCTTAGGCATGGGTTCGCGCGGAGAGATTTGGCTGAGCTAATGCCTGTTCTACACGCTCGAATCAGCTAATCCGGCTTAGCTCAGCCAAATCGCTCAGCGCGAGCCCATTCCTAACTGCCGGGTCTACACTAGTAACTTAAGTGACTACTTAAGTTGGCTCTGTACTTAAGTTGGTAGTGTAGGTGTCACCAGCTTATTTAAGTACACCTCCACTTAAGTCATTTTGGAACCCAACTTAAATTGCGTTGGCAACTGTTTCCGCACGGTTGAAGCTCTTCAAGTGTTGTAAATGGCACATAATACCCATCTCACTTCTGAATCATCCCGTTGATTATGTTCTAAGTTGTGCTGTATTCTATGATGTGGTTATTGAGCGTTCTATTTCGTTAGTTAATTTCTAGTGTTGGGGTTATTAATTCGACGAATTTATTTTGTGGTGTTTCTCATCTTATTGTTGGTTTTATTTCCGTGAAAACTAATTGCTATGCCTGTTGCTCACGGTGAAACTCTATTTATAAAACTTAGAAACGTTTTAAGAAATTTTAAGACTGACAATGAGACGACGGCAGAGGATTCGGTAAAACAGTTTATTTTCCACGGTGTCATCATCGAAAATAACGTAAACGAATGCACTCAGTAACTTCCCACGCACTGTTATTGAAACTATTGCATAGGGCTTTAATTTTAGTCCTGATGCCGAGGGAGATAAGATGTGGCGATTTCATTGAACGTGGGAGGAATTAATGGTTGAAATTTAACATCAATGGTTTTAATTAAGCAGTGGAATTTGACTAGCAATAAGTTTTTTGTTTACGTTATGAATATGTCATTCCACGAAGTCACGCCAGTCATGCTTAGTAATTCTAAATTCCTCTGGCTCCATCACCTCTCGCCATTTAGCGTTCCCTTAGGAACTGAAATCGGTCTTTTCTTTTAACCTTCTAAATCCAAAATGGTTAATTCACGGAGTTTGGAAGTTTATTTCAAATAACAGTCGCTTTGGATCAAAGAATCACTAATTGCTCTCCTAGACCTTCATCTGTCAACATAACTGTTTCCCGATATAGACAATCACGGTGCTGAAGTCGACTTAACGCTCAAGTGTAGCTACCGCACCACATTTAAGATTATATTTAAGTGAAGTCACTTAAATTAAGTCTGTAGTGTAGACAAGGCAAACGAGAAGCTTAAGTCGACCCCTCGCCATCTGATGCCATCCGTGTAGCGAGTAGCATATTTGAGCACTGTAGGTCTTTTTTAGAGTAGAGAGTAGGGCAGAGTGTAGATATATTAGTGGGTTGAAAAATAAAGGGGTAAGTTCAAAACTTTTCACAGACAAAGATTCTTCCAGAATTGAGAATAGAGAAGTTGAGAGAAAAATCAGCGTTTCAGGTATTACATTTAAGCACGAGAAGCGTCAGTCGAGCAACACGTTCAAAGGCAGTCAAGGCTCAAGTCATTTTGATAGTGTGTCAATAAGACATGCATTTCCATTTATCAGCGGTATAGAGCCTGTGAATAGTCTATTCGACAAAAGCAAATCAGAATTATTCCCGAAACGCAATATTACTACTTCCGAAGTTTTAATCGTGGCTGTGGTTAATTGCCGTAGTTTAAGAAATAAGATTCCCGAATTCCACCATTTAATTCATAGTACGAAGTGTAACGTCATTTTTGGAACAGAAAGTTGGCTAACAGATGATGATTCAGACAATGAGATCTTCCCAAAATCGTTCACTGTTTATCGGAAAGATAGAATTAAACGAGTTGGGGGCGGAGTTTTTATAGCTGTAAAGAATTCAATCGTCAGCCAAGCGATGACCGTAACTGAGACCAGCGTTGAATCTGTGTGGTGTTTAATTAAATGTCCAAAATTCAAAACTATTTTATTATGTTCGTATTACAGACCACCTAACTCAGATATAACGTCAATGTTGGATTTTCAAAATCAAATAAATAGCGTAGCATCCAAGTATCCTGAAAGAAACTTGATTGTGGGTGGAGATTTCAACGTATCTTCTATAGATTGGGATACTTATAGCTTCATTCCTGGTGGGAGGGATAAAGTGATCTGCGAGGCTTTATTACACACTTTCACATCTAATTCATTGTTTCAAATAGCATCCGCACCAAACAGAGGAGAAAATATTCTTGATTTATTAGCGACAAATATACCACATCAGGTAATAAACGTTGGCACTGTCGAAGGAATAAGTGACCATAGGGTAGTAACTGCAAAGTTTTCTCTAAATACCGCTGTAAACTTTAAAAAAGAGCGTAAAGTTTTCATTTTTAAAAGAGCTAATTTTGATGGGTTTAAGAGTCATATGAAAAATGCTTTCCCCGAGTTTCAAGAATCAGTATTAAAGTTAAATGTAGAGAATACTTGGAAAGCTTTTCTTTCGCTCGTAACTTCGGGAATAAATAGCTACATCCCTAGTAAAATAGTAAAAGAAGGCAGGGAACCGAGATGGTACGACGCGGAAGTGAGAAAATCATTGAGGCGACAGAGAGCGTGTCATGCTAAAATGAAAAAAGTCAGGACGGATTTATCCGCTAATGAACGCGAGCTAATAATTAAAAAATATAGGATGACTAAAGCCGCCACGAAGGAAGCGTTCAGGAATGCGTTCACGAATTTTAAAAGAAAAACACTAGTAGAGCAGTTACAGGATAACCCAAAAGCATTTTGGTCATATGTTAGGGAAGTTCAAGGTAAACGATCTACCGTATGTTCCCTGAGAAACGACAATGGAGAGTTGTTGACAAGCAGTTACGATGAAGCCAATTTATTAAATTCCTACTTTAAGAGCGTGTTCACGGAGCCTTCCGAAAACTCACCCGAGACCGATGACAATCCCTGTATACATAAGATGCCACCTATTGACATTAGTACGCTCGGAATAGAAAATATATTGAAATCGCTTAGTCCAAATAAATCACCTGGTCCAGACGAAACCCCTTCTCGCGTATATAAAGAACTAGCCTCAGAAATTGCCCATTACTTGCAGTTAATATTCAGTAAATCCATCAAGCAACACGAAGTACCTAATGACTGGAAAATCGCTAATGTAACGCCTATATTTAAAAGTGGAGACAAGGAACAGCCATCTAATTATAGGCCGATATCTTTAACGTCCATCTATTGCAAAGTCCTTGAACACATCGTAGTCAGCTCGGTAATGAAACACCTAGACGCGCAAAACTTATTAATGGGAAATCAACATGGATTCAGGAAAAGCAGATCGTGCGAAACTCAGTTAGCGCTTTTCGCCCAAGATATTTTAGTCTCCGGGGAAGACAACATTCCAGTAGACGCGATTTTTCTTGATTTCAAAAAGGCATTTGATAAAGTACCCCACGGAAAGTTAATAATAAAACTGAAATCTTATGGTCTAGACGAAGATGTCATTTCCTGGATTAGAGAGTTTTTGAGCGACCGCGTCCAAAGAGTAGTATTAGACGGTGCAGTCTCCAATGAGGTTAGAGTGACTTCTGGAGTTCCTCAGGGTAGTGTCATTGGCCCACTCCTATTCCTTCTTTATATAAACGACATTGGCGAAGTAGTGCAGAGTAAGTTACGATTATTTGCAGACGACGCTGTAGTTTACAGAGAAATTCGTTCCAGCAAAGATATAGATGAACTAACGAATGACCTTGCTGCTATCCAAGCTTGGTGCGATGCTTGGCAGTTAGAATTAAATTTGGAAAAATGCGTCGTAATGAATTTCTGGAAGAAGAATAACTCCCTACAGCGTAACTATGTCATTCGGGGCACGCAGTTAAAGGCAGTTGAATCTGTGAAATATCTAGGGGTTAGACTCAATAATGATCTATCGTGGAATAAACATATTCGAGAAATAACCGGTCAAGCTAATCGTAAAATGGGTTTTGCTAAAAGAATATTAGGAAAGTGCGACGACAAAGTGAGAGAAATTAGCTACTTTTCCCTCGTTAGACCACATTTGGAATACGCTGCCAGTGTTTGGGACCCTCATGAAAAAGGCTTAATAACAGAGTTAGAACGCGTGCAAAGAAGAGCTGCCAGGTATGTGAAAGGTCGTTACGATAGTCTTGTTAGTGTAACTGACCTCTTACATAAACTCGGATGGGAATCTCTGTCGGACCGTAGATTGAAAAATAGACTAAACCTTTTAGATAAATTCAAGAGCAGTGTCTTTTCTGACGAAGTTAACCATATCTTGCGGACGCCAACGTACTACGGAAGATCAGATCTTATAAATAAAATATGAGAGATAGATTGCAGAACAGACAGATTCCGAATGTCATTTTTTCCACGATCAATAAGAGATTATAACGGCAGCAATAGAACTCGTAAATAGATTGCATGACTTGTAGTGTAGCCTACTAACCTATGTAAAACTTACTGCATGTTTCTGAATTTCTATTCTATATTCTATTTCTAACAGCATATAGTAGTATAGTTTGTTATTATACGGGACGTTTCTTGGACGGTGTGGTGTGCATGTGGGAGTCCAAATGCATGCTGCATGCTGGTGATTGATCACCCCCTGCCAAACACCCTAGAGGTGGCTCGCAGGGTAATTTGTAGATGTAGATGTAGATGCCAATAACTGAAAGCTTAAGAACACTTGAAAAAGTGGCGGGCGCTGAAGCATTTTATGGAAAATTTTCTAGCAAAGAACATAATTACCAGATTTATTTTGGCAGATCAGTGTTATCGCGAGTTGTTATCAGTGGTACTTCTACGGAAGGAGATGAATTTACAATAATAAAGATGATTTTTCGTCGGCTAGGGCGATAATGCCTTCTCAGATTTTGTTACAGGTTAAGTAGAGAATTTTGAAGTTTTTACATCGAAAAAAAATCCTAAATATATATTTGGTATGCTATGACTCCGTTAATTAAATATTACGACTGTTTTGGATCATCAATGGAATGGTTATGAAGGTGACCGCGAGAAGATGGCAAGAACGCTAACGAGAAGACTACGACAACAGGAAAAAAGAGAAACGGGGACACCCAGGGGAAGAAGGAGGACTCGCGCCATAACTGTAGAAGAAAAACACCGTGGAAAATCCACATAAACGGGAAGGAAAAGGGCATGGAGAGGAATAGAAAGAGAAAGTTGAAAGAGCATGCCATTTGAAATGGAGAGGTGGGAGCAAGTGGCGAGCAAGGAGTAGGCGAGGGATAGAAGTCCCGCGAAAGGGTACATGAGAAAGGAATGAGGGGAGATTAAGCAGGTGTACAAGGAAGGGATAGGGCAGAAAAAAAGCGGTGGGAGTGGGTGGGGTGACGGAAAAACCCCTGTGGAGGTTGGAGTCGGTAGAGGAGTGGGTGAAGAAAGAACATGGCCGTTTGTCTTCGGGAAGGGGTCTTAAGGAGAGTGGGCGACAAACACTGGTTCATTCGTGAGCACATTTGTAGCACTCTGCACAATTTTCACATTGCTCTAAAACATCTAGCCTTGTTAATTATTTTTAAGGAGTAGAATTTCTGGTTTTAAATATTGCAGGAAAATTTTCAGATGTTAATTCACATGTAATGTGCATGAAATCTACATTTATATAATACCCTGTGAGCCACCTCTAGGGTGTTTGGCAGAGGGTGTTCAATCACCAGCATGCAGCATGCAATTAGAATCCAACAAGCACATCACACGGTCCAAAAAGCGTCACGCATACTAAAAAATTATACTACTAAATGCTGTTAGAAACAATAATTAAAGTAAGAAACATGCATTAAGTTTTACAGAGGTTAGTTGGCTACACCACTAGTCATGCAATCTATTTATGAGTTCTATCGCTGCCCTTATAATCTCTTATTGATCGTGGAAAAAATGACATTCTGAATTTGTCTGCTATACAATATATCTCTCTTATTTTATTTATATGATCTGATCTTCCGTAGTATGTTGGCGTCCGTAAGATATGGTGAACTTCGTCAGAAAAGACACTGCTTTTGAATTAATCTAAAAGGTTTAGTATATTTTTCAATATACTGTCCTTAAGAAATTCCCATCCGAGTTCATCTAAGAGGTCAGTTACGCTACCAATACTATCGTAACGACCTTTCACATACCTTGCAGCTCTTCTTTGCACGCGTTCTATCTCTGTTATTAAGCCTTTTTCATGAGGGTCCCAAACACTGGCAGCGTATTCCAAATATGGTCTAAAGAGGGAAAAGTAGCTTATTTCTCACACTTTGTCGTCGCACTTTCCTAATATTCTTTTAACAAAATCAAATTTACGATTAGCTTGACCGGTTATTTCTCGAATATGTTTATTCCACGATAGATCATTATTGAGTCAAACTCCTAGATATTTCACGGATTCAACAGTCTCTAAATAGGGACCCCGAAGTATATTAACATATCTACATAGGTTCGTAGTCCACACAATAAGTCATGCAATCTATTTATGAGTTTTATCGCTTCCGTTAAAATCTCTTATTGATCGTGGAAAAATAGACATTCCGAATCTTTCTGTTCTACAGTCTATCTCTCGTATTTTATTTATACGATCTGATCTTCCGTAGTATGATCATGAAGTAGCAAATGTGGGCAATAAGGTGGTCAGAGTGTTTGTCTGGCAGCTCTCGAGAATATTTTTATTCTGAATTTATGATATCTTTTGCTGATATACTCGATGTCTTTTTTTCAATCCCGCTTTACTTTGACGAACGTTTTTGTTTTCCGGCCCCATTGCTCTGGGTTCGGATTTTCAGATGGAAAATGTAAGGTCACGGTTTCCAGTCCCGTCTTTTTAAAACAAACTATGTAGTCCCGCAATTTGGGTATTTATGTTCTTCTTTGTGGTTGCGGAAGATACCCACGACATTCCTAGCCTCATTCCAGCTACGAAAACAACTAATGTGATCAATCAAAAAGTAATTTACTAATTACTTATATGTGTAATACATAAATACATTTATATGATAAAATGAATATAATTACAAATAAAGATGAACAAATTACTCATAAAACCGTTACAGAGATTTTTTTGGGCGCTGACGATATTTCAAATTGCGCTCTGTTATTTGCAATAACCAGGTGAAGAAATGCTGAACGCTTTATTTCAAACATCGACAAAGAGACAAACCTTACATTAAAATCATTCCGCATCCCAGGGCAGCCCACCCATACTGCCCATTGGGAGAGCATAGAGTGTCAGAGTCTCTTTGCAACGACTCTTTTCCCTATTTATAAATGAAGTATAGCAATAAAATTCTGGAGATAAATTGCAAATACCTTAAAATAATGGAATACACAATCTTTTTGCGGTCTTCGTTCGTGAAAACGGCCCTATGCCCCTCAACGTTCCATGTCCGTTTTCCTATAAGAAAAGCAATGGAATGCATGCCGTGGTTTTTTGGATGAATTTTTAGAAGTTTGATAAATAGTTTGTTAAATAGGATCGGTTTTGAGCCTTTTTAACAATTCAGTCACAAGGCGAAAGAAAATATAAATGTTTGACGATAGTATTTTTTTATCTTTGTCAAACCATATAACCTAAAATTAGCATTTTTCCAAGCCCCTGGTTTCCACTCCCGTATTTCCCGTAAAGAAAGTCATGCGTGGCAGACTCCCCTTGCAACGACTTTTTTCAGTACTTGTAATTGGAGTATTTGGATGGAATTCTGAAGATACTTCGGAATTACTTTAAATTCACGGAATACGCATTCCATTTCCGGCCTTCGTTCTTAAAAACGGCCCTGTGCCCCTCAACGTGACATGAACGGTTTCCCGTAATAAAAGCATTGCTATCCGTGCAATTGGTATTTGTATGAATTTTTAAAAATACTTGTAATAATTGTTAGACCTACTGTATTACTAAGTTACAAGCCGAAGGAATGAGGAATGTTTAAGGGTAATATTTATGAATCATAGTCAATCCATTACGTAACAGCACTTTCCCAATCCCCAGGTTTCCACACCCATCTTTCCTGAGATAAATTGCAAATACCTTAAAATAATGGAATACACAATCTATTTGCGGTCTTCGTTCGTGAAAACGGCCCTATGCCCCTCAACGTTCCATGCCCGTTTTCCCATAAGGAAAGCAATGGAATCCGTGCGGTGGGTTTGTGGATGAATTTTTAAAAGTACATATGATCGGTTTTGAGCCTTTTTGAGGATTCAGTCACAAGGCGAAAGAAATCATAAATGTTTGACGGTAATATTTTTTAATCATTGTTAAACCACATAACCTAAAATTAGCATTTTTCCAAGGCCTTGGTTCCCAAACACGTATTTCCCGTAAAGAAAGCATGACGTGGCAGACTACCATTGCAACTACTTATTTCAGTACTTTTAACTGGAGTATTCGGATGGAATTCTGAATATACTATGGAAAAACATTAAATTTACGGAATACGCATTCCATTTCCGGCCCTCGTTCTTAAAAATGGCCCTTTGCCTCTCAAAGTGCAATGAACGGTTTCCCGTAAGAAAAGCTTTGGAATCCGTGCAGTTGGTTTTTGTATGAATTTTTAAAAATACTTGTAATTATTGTTAGACCTACTAAATGACTAACTTACAAGGCTGAAGGAATGAGGAATGTTTAAGGGTAATATTTAAGAATCATAGTCAATCCATGACTTAAAAGCACTTTTCCAAACTCCAGGTTTCCACACCCGTCTTTCCCGTAAGGAAAGCATGGCGTGGCTTACTCGGAATGAGAGCATATTTACCGCTAACGAAATGCGTTTTCTAACTAAATCCAGGACATAGATTGACATCGTAAGAAATTGAAACTGGGAAGTAAGTACCTGCTTCGAAATGTTTTAGTACTGCTTTTTTTCGTATAATGCCGTGAAACTCACCATTTTGAACCATTTATTTATATGAAATTTTTTCTGGGGGGGAGCGCACACCTCCCGCTTACCCAGGGTATTCCATACATCTACATCTACATTTTACCCTGCGAGCCACCTCTAGGGTGTCTGGCAGGGGGTGATCAATCACCAGCATGCATTTGGACTCCCACATGTACACCACACCATCCAAAAAACCTCCCGTATAATAACAAACTATAATACTATATGCTGTTAGAAATAGAATGTAGAATAGAAATTCAGAAACATGCATTAAGTTTTACATAGGTTAGTAGGCTACACTACAATTCATGCAATCTATTTACGAGTTCTATTGCTGCCGTTATAATCTCTTATTGGTCGTGGAAAAAATGACATTCGGAATCTGTCAGCTCTACAATCTATCTCTCTTATTTTATTTATATAATCTGCACCTCAATTATGTAAATGTGACAGCGACGACGGCGATAGATGACCATCACGTTCTCCTATCACGTTCCGCTGTATCGCGCGATCATGTAAGCCACCGTCATCGCGCGTATCATATAGGTACGATCGCGTGAGGTTGGTACCATTGAGAAATCTGAAGAGCCAATGAAATCCTTCCACACATCTTTGTCCGAGAATGCGTCGTCTGCGGAGTCTTTGAAATAACAATAACAAACAACGAAAACATAAAATGGATGCAATTCAAAGCTAAGTACTTCGCTTCGCCAATATATAATAGTATGATAAAGTACTCGTATAATGGTAAAGTTATTGGAAAAGTGTAGTATTACTTTTCGATGTGTGATAACGTAATCCATTATGCTAATGCTCGCCGGGAGATGCTGCAGTCATTATATTTACTATATCGTAGAGAATGGCCGAAAAGTCGTGACCCTGGATTGAAACTAATTAATTTTGAAATGATAATGGAAGTGTAATCGCGCTAGCGATTTGAATGTATGTAGTTAATGATTTATGATGATTAAAAAATCGAAAAGGAGTTAAACGATGTTCATGGTGAAACAAAACTCAGTACTATTCCACAAACTTTTATTTTAACAGACTACTACTTTCGACGTTTATACCGTCATTATCAAGACTAACCTGACTTAAAATAAAAGTTTGTGGAATAGTACTGAGTTTTGTTTCACCATGAACATTTCAACGTTCCAAGAAGTAACACCCAAATCAGTTGAGTTTAACGATGTTGACATGTTGGAGAAAGTACTTGGCAAATGTTGATAATTAAACTTCGATATAAAGTAATTAACGTTTGAATCACGGATGTACTTCAATTAGCAGTACATTCCAAGTTGATTTGTGGAAATGAAGCAGCTCAATAGAATTCACTACCGTGCGCATATAACAATTGAACAACGTGGACAACTAATAATGTCAAGAGAGCACTCCAGTAGAAATAATTAAGGATTTCATTGGTTTTTAATCGATTATGGGGCATTTTTAATTAAATAAACAATATTTTGTTCCTAATAAATGCATTTAGTGCTCGTTTTTATGTCAGCATATGCTTGTCACAATGGGTTTCGAACGTGATAGGCCGATGACGCTAGCAGCGTGATAAAAAGAGCGATCACAGTTTCATAATCGCTGCTTTCACTTTCCGTCGTGGGAATCGCGTTGCCCCTGGCAACGACATCACTCTCACCCTTCTCACAGTTACAGAATTAGGGTGCTGATTTTCCGTAGTACGTACCCTGAGGCACCCAAGTATTTTGCGCCTAAAACCCCCCTTGTGTTAATTCCTAGCTGCACCCCTGGTGCAGGGTAATCTACATCTACACATTACCCTGCGAGCCACATCTAGGGTGTTTGGCAGGGGGTGATCAATCACCAGCATGCAGCATGCATTTGGACTCCCACATGCACACCACACCGTCCAAGAAACGTCCCGTATAATAACAAACTATACTACACGATGCTGTTAGAAATAGAATATAGAATAGAAATTCAGAAACATGCAGTAGGTTTTACATAGGTTAGTAGGCTACACTACAAGTCATGCATTCTATTTACGCGTTCTATTGCTGCCGTTATAATCTCTTATTGATCGTGGAAAAAATGACATTCGGAATCTGTCTGTTCTGCAATCTATCTCTCTTATTTTATTTATATGATCTGATCATCCGTAGTACGTTGGCGTCCGCAAGATATGGTTAACTTCGTCAGAAAAGACACTGCTCTTGAATTTATCTAAAAGGTTTAGTCTATTTTTCAATCTACGGTCCGAGAGAGATTCCCATCCGAGTTTATGTAAGAGGTCAGTTACACTAACAAGACTATCGTAACGACCTTTCACATACCTGGCAGCTCTTCTTTGCACGCGTTCTAACTCTGTTATTAAGCCTTTTTCATGAGGGTCCCAAACACTGGCAGCGTATTCCAAATGTGGTCTAACGAGGGAAAAGTAGCTAATTTCTCTCACTTTGTCGTCGCACTTTCCTAATATTCTTTTAACAAAACCCATTTTACGATTAGCTTGACCGATTATTTCTCGAATATGTTTATTCCACGATAGATATTTCACAGATTCAACTGCCTTTAACTGCGTGCCCCGAATGACATAGTTACGCTGTAGGGAGTTATTCTTCTTCCAGAAATTCATTACGACGCATTTTTCCAAATTTAATTCTAACTTCCAAGCATCGCACCAAGCTTGGATAGCAGCAAGGTCATTCGTTAGTTCGTCTATATCTTTGCTGGAACGGATTTCTGTGTAAACTACAGCATCGTCCGCAAATAATCGTAACTTAATGTGTACTACTTCGCCAATGTCGTTAATATAAAGAAAGAATAGGAGTGGGCCAACGACACTACCCTGAGGAACGCCAGAAGGGACTCAAGAACCTCATTGGAGACTGCACCGTCTAATACTACTCTTTGGACGCGGTCGCTCAAACATTCTCTAATCCAGGAAATGACATCTTCGTCTAGACCATAAGATTTCAGTTTTATTATTAACTTTCCGTGGGGTACTTTATCAAATGCCTTTTTGAAATCAAGAAAAATCGCGTCTACTGGAATGTTGTCTTCCCCGGAGACTAATATATCGTGGGCGAAAAACGCTAACTGAGTTTCGCACGATCTGCTTTTCCTGAATCCATGTTGATTTCCCATCAATAAGTTTTGCGCGTCTAGGTGTTTCATTACCGAGCTGACTACGATGTGTTCAAGGACTTTGCAAGAGATGGACGTTAAAGATATCGGCCTGTAATTAGATGGCTGTTCCTTGTCTCCACTTTTAAATATAGGCGTTACATTAGCGATTTTCCAGTCATTAGGTACTTCGTGTTACTTGATGGATTTACTGAATATTAACTGCAAGTAGGGGGCAAGTTCTGAGGCTAGTTCTTTATATACGCGAGAAGGGATTGCGTCTGGACCAGGTGATTTATTTGGACTAAGCGATTTCAATATATTTTCTATTCCGAGAGTACTAATGTCAATAGCTGGCATCTTATGTAGACAGGGATTGTCATCGGTCTCGGGTGAGTTTTCGGAAGGCTCCGTGAACACGCTCTTAAAGTAGGAATTTAATAAATTGGCTTCATCGTAACTGCTTGTCAACAACTCTCCATTGTCGTTTCTCAGGGAACATACGGTAGATCGTTTACCTTGAACTTCCCTAACATATGACCAAAATGCTTTTGGGTTATCCTGTAACTGCTCTACTAGTGTTTTTCTTTTAAAATTCGTGAACGCATTCCTGAACGCTTCCTGTGTGGCGGCTTTAGTCATCCTATATTTTTTAATTATTAGCTCGCGTTCATTAGCGGATAAATCCGTGCTGACTTTTTTCATTTTAGCATGACACGCTCTCTGTCGCCTCAATGATTTTCTCACTTCCGCGTCGTACCATCTCGGTTCGCTGCCTTCTTTTACTATTTTACTAGGGATGTAGCTATTTATTCACGAAGTTATAATATATATATCGGACTTAATGATTACCTTCTTCCGATATATATAGGGTAATATATATATCGGAAGAAGGTAATCATTAATGCATACATTTATGTGGTAGAAATCCGTGGTTACTGAAGACGTACTACAGATTGGACCAACACGGCCAATATTTGTTACCCACTAGTAGTCGAATATTTCGGACTCAAAAAAGTGAACAGTCTTTTCTCGTTTCTTTTCCCCCTCACTGCTGTTCATCTCAGAAAACTTTCTCACGTGCGGCGAAAATGTGAAAATGCGTTTCTTGGGCCCATTTAGCAGGTACTTCAATAACAATGGGCGTGGTACACACTCCAAAGGGTCGCTAATCCGAGAGCCCATCCTTGACGAGCTAGCTCGCGGAGGACCGTCTCATCGACCCTACGAGCGGGGGTCGAAAAGTGACCGCTCTGACTGCAATTTGAAAATCAATCAATCAATCCGATCATCAAAAAATGATTGTTTTCATCGCACTCCAGCCTATCAAGCAATCATGTACGTCTTTGAACCGTGTTTCTGCGATGAAAAATAACGATATTGTTAACTTTGCTAAATAAAAGCGGCAGCAGACCACCGAAAAATGGCAAATCCGCCTATGTGTGTAATGTATTAATCACACCAGAGAGGATCATACTTGAGTCCGCGAGAATCTGTCAACCTACTGCATTCCAAAAAAACTGTTTTCGGTTTGGCCCCCCCAATATTTTTTGGTAAATCGGCATCCCTGATCGTCAACACAACTTGAAAGAACATACTAGTAATAATATTGCCATGAAGACACATCACTTGCTTGTTTAAAACACTTATTTTCATCATTCACTTGAGGCACAAACTCTTGACTACGCATATATGATTTTACACTTTCCCGGCGAACAACTTCTGAAAATTTTTCTCGGGATACCGCGCGGGTAAGATCTTGACGACGCGTTGTTTACGTTCGGATAAAAAACATTTAGAGTGTTACCAGCCATTCCGTTTGTTATGCGCTGAGATCAATGGCATATTCTGGACAGTTCGCCGTAAAATATTCCACTACATGCATGTGTCATGCCCTTTAATAACATTTTACTACATCTACATCTACATCTACAAATTACCCTGCGAGCCACCTCTAGGGTGTTTGGCAGGGGGTGATCAATCACCAGCATGCAGCATGCATTTGGACTCCCACATGCACACCACACCGTCCAAGAAACGTCCCGTATAATAACAAACTATACTAATATATGCTGTTAGAAATAGAATATAGAATAGAAATTCAGAAACATGCAGTAAGTTTTACATAGGTTAGTAGGCTACACTACAAGTCATGCAATCTATTTACGCGTTCTATTGCTTCCGTTATAATCTCTTATTGATCGTGGAAAAAATGACATTCGGAATCTGTCAGTTCTGCAATCTATCTCTCTTATTTTATTTATATGATCTGATCTTCCGTAGTACGTTGGCGTTCGCAAGATATGGTTAACTTCATCAGAAAAGACACTGCTCTTGAATTTATCTAAAAGGTTTAGTCTATTTTTCAATCTACGGTCCGACAGAGATTCCCATCCGAGTTTATCTAAGAGGTCAGTTACACTAACAAGACTATCGTAACGACCTTTCACATACCTGGCAGCTCTTCTTTGCACGCGTTCTAACTCTGTTATTAAGCCTTTTTCATGAGGGTCCCAAACACTGGCAGCGTATTCCAAATGTGGTCTAACGAGGGAAAAGTAGCTAATTTCTCTCACTTTGTCGTCGCACTTTCCTAATATTCTTTTAACAAAACCCATTTTACGATTAGCTTGACCGGTTATTTCTCGAATATGTTTATTCCACGATAGATCATTATTGAGTCTAACCCCTAGATATTTCACAGATTCAACTGCCTTTAACTGCGTGCCCCGAATGACATAGTTACGCTGTAGGGAGTTATTCTTCTTCCAGAAATTCATTACGACGCATTTTTCCAAATTTAATTCTAACTGCCAAGCATCGCACCAAGCTTGGATAGCAGCAAGGTCATTCGTTAGTTCATCTATATCTTTGCTGGAACGGATTTCTCTGTAAACTACAGCGTCGTCTGCAAATAATCGTAACTTACTCTGCACTACTTCGCCAATGTCGTTTATATAAAGAAGGAATAGGAGTGGGCCAATGACACTACCCTGAGGAACGCCAGAAGTGACTCTAACCTCATTGGAGACTGCACCGTCTAATACTACTCTTTGGACGCGGTCGCTCAAAAATTCTCTAATCCAGGAAATGACATCTTTGTCTAGACCATAAGATTTCAGTTTTATTATTAACTTTCCGTGGGGTACTTTATCAAATGCCTTTTTGAAATCAAGAAAAATCGCGTCTACTGGAATGTTGTCTTCCCCGGAGACTAAAATATCGTGGGCGAAAAGCGCTAACTGAGTTTCGCACGATCTGCTTTTCCTGAATCCATGTTGATTTCCCATTAATAAGTTTTGCGCGTCTAGGTGTTTCATTACCGAGCTGACTACGATGTGTTCAAGGACTTTGCAAGAGATGGACGTTAAAGATATCAAAAGATATACTAATATCTATGAACTTATTAATCGTCGAAAACAAATGATTCCAATGATTAAAGCATTCGACCAACCTAGAAAACCGTGGTTACTGAAGAAGTAAGACATGATTTGGACCAACACGGCCAATATATGTTACTATTCCAACGTTTTGGACACACTAATCTGCCTAATATGCGTTCTAAAGAATATTACATTATGAAATGTACAAACGAAGCATATAACCATATTACCCGTCATCATGAAAAAATAAAATTTTTATGGATGGGAATCTCTGTCGGACCGTAGATTGAAAAATAGACTAAACCTTTTAAATAAATTCAAGAGCAGTGTCTTTTCTGACGAAGTTAACCAGATCTTGCGGACGCCAACGTACTACGGGAGATCAGATCATATAAATAAAATAAGAGAGATAGATTGCAGAACAGACAGATTCCGAATGTAATTTTTTCCACGATCAATAAGAGATTATAACGGCAGCAATAGAACTCATAAATAGATTGCATTTCTTGTGGTGTAGCCAACTAACCTATGTAACACTTAATGTATGTTTCTGAATTTTATTGTTATTTCTAACAGCATATAGTAGTATAGTTTGTTATTATACGGGACGTTTTTTGGGCGGTGTGGTGTGCATGTGGGAGTCCAAATGCATGCTGCATGCTGGTGAATGATCACCCCCTGCCAAACACCCTAGAGGTGGCTCGCAGGGTATTAAGTAGATGTAGATGTAGATAAATAGAAAATTACCACGGAAGGTGTTACCCCCCCACCCCCCAAAAAATTCTGGATCCGCTTCTGATTACGCATGCATATTTTTTTCAAGATTCACACAGATTCAGATTGATTGAATATTCACATGGTGGCAAATCCGCCTATCTACATCTACATAATACCTAATGACTGGAAAATCGCTAATGTAACGCCAACATTTATTCCACGATCAATAAGAGATTATAACGGCAGCGATAGAACTCATAAATAGATTGCATGACTTGTAGTGTAGAATAATAACCTCTGTAAAACTTAATGCATGTTTCTTAATTTTATTATTATATCTGAAAGCGTATAGGAGTATAATTTGATATTCTGCGTGACGTTTTTTGGACCGTGTGGTGTGCTTGTTGGATTCTAATTGAATGTTGCATGCTGGTGATTGATCACCCCCTGCCAAACACCCTAGAGGTAGCTCGCAGGGTATTATATAAATGTAGATTTCATGCGCATTACATGTGAATTAACCTCTGAAAAATTCCCTGCAAAATTTAAAACCAGAAATTCTACTCCTTGAAAATAAGTAACAAGGCTAGATATTTTAGAGCAATGTGAAATTGTGCAGAGAGGTACAAATGTTCTCACGAATGAACCAGTGTTTGTCACCTACTCTCCTTAGACCCCTTCCCGAAAACAAATGGCAAAATTCTTTCTTCACCCTCTCCTCGACGGATTCCAACCACCACAGGGGTTTTTCCGTCAACCCACCCACTCCCACTGTATTGTGTTGACCATTTTTTCTTCCGCCCAATCCCTTCCTTGTACACCTGCTAATTCTCCCCTCATTCCTCTCTCAGGAACCCTTTCGCGGGACTTCTATCCCTCGCCTACTCCTTGCTTAGCCACTTACTCTCACCTCTCCATTTCAAATGGCATGCTCTTTCAACTTTCTCTTTCTATTCCTCTCCATCCCCTTTTCCTTCCCGTTTATGTGGTTTTTTCCCCTGTGTTGTTCTTCTACAGTTATGGCTCGAGTCCTCCCTCTACCCCTGGGTTTCCCCGTTAATCTTTTTGCCTGTTGTCGTAGCCTTCTCGTCAGCGTTCTTACCATCTTCTCGCGGTCACCTTCATAACCATTCCATTGATGATCCAAAACAGTCGTAATATTTAATTAACGGAGTCATTATATACCAAATGTATATTTAGGATTTTTTTCGATGTTAAAACTTCAAAATTCTCTACTTAACCTGTAACAAAACCTGAGGAGGCATTATAGCTCTAGCCGACGTATTATAATATTCCAGTAAGGACGTTGATCTCATCCCCAATCCACTTTCGAGCACGCACCACTAACTTTGTCATTTATGAACTCTCTAAGAAGAACCACGCTCGGAAGAATCGATATACAGAAAGGACCGTAAACCGAGAACAGGAGGAGGAGTATTCATTACAGTCAAGGATGAGATCAAAAGCAGAGCCGAGAATTTTGGAGATAGTGAATTTGAAAGTGTTTGGTGCTCAATCGAATGCTCAGCTAAGAGATACTTAAAATGCGCATATTATAGACCACCAGATTCAAGCATAGATTCAGTTTTAGAGTTAGATAACCAGATAAGACGTTTTACTTCTCAGAAAAATCGTAGTAGTGTCATAATTGGCGGCAATTTCAATGTTCCATCAATCTATTGGTAAAAATATTGTTTTAAAAATGGAGGGAAAGACAAGGACCAGTGCGAAACTTTACTTTTCTCATTCTATTCCAATTCCTTGTCTCAGCTAGTAGATACACCAACCAGGGGTAACAACATACTAGACCTCTTCCATATATTCCAGAGTGCGTTATCAGAACTGAGGCTGTAGCTGGTATAATTGACCACAAGTCAGTGCATGGAAAGTTTCGTATCGTCTCCGATAGAAAATCTGTGTCGAGAAGAAGGGTCTATTTATACCATAAAGCGAATTTTGAAGGCTTAAAGCAGTACTTGTCGAACTCATTCACTGTTTTCAAAGGCGCCACTCTCAATCTTAAGCCCTGTACACACGGCGACATTTCTGGCGCCGGAAATGGCGCAAGTGGTGGCAAGGTGAACATTTCTCCGTGTGTACAATGACATCGCATGCCATCTGCTGGTATGCGAGATAATCGCATACGATTTGCTGGCCCTGGTAAGGATTAGAACACGTTCTATTTTCCAAGCGATCTGGCAGCAATATCTGGCGAAATTCCGCTGTGTATTGTTTGAGAAGAGAGAAGTTGGGAGGACAGAATACTTAAAGATTAAAGTTTATACATCAAAAAGACCTTCAGTTAAGTGTAAAGCACCTATTTTTTGTTATAGACAAACAAATTATTGCAAATCTTGATTAGACTATGCATAAATACACGGTCACGAAGTCTTTTTTGATGCTTCTGTTTTCCATAGCGTGGTTTTATTGTGATGGCCAGTGATAATTTTTGTATATGTATTCGGTATATATTAACGTGGTGAGATATAATTCTTATTATTCTTATAATAATTAATTTAAATGTAGTTTCAGAGAAATGATTTGTATTAGAAATTGATAGGCATAATTTCATACTAAGGTGTTTTGAATAACTAACAAGGGGAATACACGACCTTCGCATCGCCGATCGAGCTCAAATTTTGCGAACCGGTAGTTTATGGGTACAAATGTAATATGCTGAAGCGAGACGACGCACTTCTCGTAAAATTCCGAGAAAAAAGCAATTAAAAATCGTTAAAAATGAAGGTACGCTATATAACCTGTTTTGAACGCCCATAACAAACAATATGGCGACAGCCCAGTGGATACGGTGTCCGACTGTGGAGGTGAAGGTAGCGAGTTCGATGCTCGCTCAAGGAACTTTTTTTTTATGTTAATTTTTAAGAATTTTATTGTTTAAAATTTTAAAGTTCGTTTTCTTATCTTCGTTACTACTATGGAGTATATTTAAGTTTTTTAAAATATTTAAATCAGGAATGGATCAGCTTGGGATTAGGAACTGAGGATGAAGGGTGGATAGAAACCCGGCGTCGGCATTAGCCTGCTCTTAACGAAAGGCGCCAAGGGGACCACGGCTTAACGTCCCATCCGACGGACGGTGTACTGCACAACTAGTGTAATCCACATTACACGCAGGGATTGAATTTAGGAATGCCCCTTCATTCTTTACCGAGATTTGGATGTGGAAGGCCAGTACACTGCCTCACCACTCCAGTTAATCCTTTATCCCATCCTGAAAATTGCAAATAACTCTCGCACTCGCAACTCATTGCACAGCATACTGTGAATCTCATTTCCACCCTCATCTCTCCGCTGTATCCACGGCCTCGTCCACCACCTTCTATTCCTCCACCTTTTATTTCTTTCTCTTTCTCTCCTAACCACTCTCACTGCTTCGACCACTGCTATTACTCCTAACACATCCTGAACGTCTCGAATATAAGCCATTTTGGAAGAACTGCGGTCACTCGGGCTCAACTGTTTCCACCACTGGCACAAGTGAGGGCTTCGTGTGTACACATTGCTTGCAGGTACTGCGCCATCGATTGCCGCCAGGCCATCCGGCAAGATTTGGCACAGTATATCACGCCATCTATGGTGCCAGAAATGTCGCCGTGTGTACAGGGCTTTAGGGTAAACGAAGCATGGAATACCCCCCCTGACAAACACCCTAGAGGTGGCTCGCAGGGTATTATGTAGATGGAAAAAACTTCATTAGTATTATGCAGGAAGCCGTGGATAAAGTGATTTAGAGTAAGATAAAACGTTTTAATACTGAACCGAGATGGTACAATGCTTAAGTCCGTAAAGTTCTAAAGCGACAGAGAGCAATTCACGCTAAAATAAAAAAAGATAAATGCGAGACTTACCTGTGAGAAAATACAAGAAATGCGTGAAGATTATAAAAAATTGAAAAAAGAGAGGAAGAAAATACTTAGGGAGGCGTTGAGTGATTTCAAAACAAAAATATGGGGCGAATATTTATATGGCAACTCTAAGGCTTTCTGGTCATATGTAAGGGAGGTACAGGGAAATTGCTCTACAGTCTCTTCACTCACCAATGATCGTGGCGATAGAGTGACGAACAATCGACATATAGCTAATCTCTTAAATAACTTTTTCATAGTGTCTTCTCTAATTTCACGACCAATACATGAACACCTCTACCTCGACTCTACCAAGAGCAGATGACGTCTATCTGTATTTCAAGCTGTGGTTTAGAAAAACAACTCAGCTCTTTTGATCCAAAGAAATCGACAGGCACTGATCTCATTCCAGCTCGAGTGTATAAGGAATCAGCGTCAGAGATAGCGCCTTACTTGAAGATAGTGTTCGAAAAATCTCTAGCAGAACACACAGTCCCTAACGATTGGAAAACAGCGAACGTCACGCCTATATTTAAAGGTGGGGATAGGGAAAAGCCTAGTAACTACCGTCCAATTTCCCTTTCTTCCATTTCTTGCAAAATATTGGAACATATTATTTTCAGTTCCATAATGGCTCATATGGATAGCCAAAATCTGTTAGCAAAAGAGCAGCACGGGTTTAGAAAAGGAAGGTCTTATGAAACTCAACTTGCTCTCTTCGTTCACGATATCTTATCCGCGGGTGACAGATGTGTTCAAGTCGACGCCATATTTTTAGACTTCAGAAAGGCATTCGATAAGGTTCCGCATTTTAAGAGCGTGTTCACGGAGCCTTCCGAAAACTCACCCGAGACCGATGACAATCTCTGAATACATAAGATGCCAGCTATTGACATTAGTACGCTCGGAATAGAAAATATATTGAAATCGCTTAGTTCAAATAAATCACCTGGTCCAGACGAAATCCCTTCTCGCGTATATAAAGAACTAGCCTCAGGAATTGCCCCCTACTTGCAGTTAGTATTCAGTAAATCTATCAAGCAACACGAAGTACCAAATGACTGGAAAATCGCTAATGTAACGCCAATATTTAAAAGTGGAGACAAAGAACAGTCAAGGAACAGACAAGGAACAGGAGTGAACATCTAATTACAGAACGAAATCTTTAACGTCCATCTCTTGCAAAGTCCTTGAACACATCGTAGTCAGCTCGGTAATGAAACACATAGACGCCCCAAACTTATTAATGGGAACTCAACATGGATTCAGGAAAAGCAGATCGTGCGAAAGTCAGTTAGCCCTTTTTTCCCACGATATTTTAGTCTCCGGGGAAGACAATATTCCAGTAGACGCGATTTTTCTTGATTTCAGAAAGGCATTTGATAAAGTACCCCACGGAAAGTTAATAATAAAACTGAAATCTTATGGTCTAGACGAAGATGTCATTTCCTGGATTAGAGAACTTTTGAGCGACTGCGTCCAAAGAGTAGTATTAGACGTTGCAGTCTCCAAAGAGGTTAATTCTACTTCTACATAATACACTGCGAGCCACCTCTAGGGTGTTTGGCAGGGGGTGATCAATCACCAGCATGCAGCATGCAATTGGACTCCAACATGCACACCACACGGTCCACAAAATGTCAAGCATACTAACAAATTATACTACTGTATGCTGTTAGAAATAGTAATAAAATTAAGAAACATGCATTAAGTTTTACATAGGTTAGTTGGCTAAACCACATGTCATGCAATCTATTTACGAGTTCTATTGCTGCCGATATAATCTCTCATTGATCGCGGAAAAAATGACATTCGGAATCTGTCTGTTCTGCAATCTATCTCTCTTATTTTATTTATACGATCTGATTTTCCGTAGTACGTTGGCGTCCGCAAGATATGGTTAACTTCGTCAGAAAAGACAAAACATATCTACATAGGTTAGTAGCCTATACCACAAGTCATGCAATCTATTTACGAGTTCTATTGCTGTCGTTATAATCTCTTATTGATAGTGGAAAAAAAGATATTCTGAATTTGTATGTTCTACAGTCTATGTCTTTTATTTTTTTATATGATCTGATCTTCCATACATCTACATAATACCCTGCGAGCCACCTCTAGGGTGTTAGGCAGGGGGTGATCAATCACCAGCATGCATTAGGACTCCCACATGCACACCACACCGTCCAAAAATCGTCCCGTATAATAACAAACTATACTACTATATGCTGTTAGAAATAATAATTGAATTAAGAAACTTGCATTAATTTTTACTTAGATTAGTTGGCTACACTACAAGTCATGCAATCTATTTACGAGTTCTATTGCTGCCGTTATAATCTGTTATCGATCGTGGAAAAAATTACATTCGGAATCTGTCTGTTCTACAATCTATCTCTCTCATTTTATTTACATGATCCGATCTTCCTTAGTATGTTTGATATGTGTGTAATGACTGATCACCCCGTGCCAAGCACCCTAGAGGTGGCTCGCAGGGTATTATGTAGATGTATTAATCATACTTGAATCTGTCAAGCATTTAAAATATTTCAAAAGCTTTTATCATGTTCTACGAAATCAGTGCATATCAGTTCTGTCACACTAAAATACATACTGCATGTGCCTGCGAGTCAAATCAGTAGTAATTATGGTGGATAGTTGATTTTTATGGTCAACCTGAATGGCCATTCGTCAGAATCTAATGAAAATTCATCGCCTTTCATGGGTAGCATGTACGCAGTCTGGCCTAATTCAAATAATTCTTATCGAAGGAATTGGATTTGGAGGATTTGAACCTTCCATCGTTCATTTAGAAGATTTAGAATGATTTGGATTCGGCGGTTCATTTTGAACGAATTGGATTCGGCGGTACATTTCGAACGAATTGAATGGAAATCGTAGATTCAATTCGTTTCTTTCATGCCCTCGAATCGTTCATTTGAACGATTCATTCATGAACGAAATAGCTTCCAATCAAGCGGAAGAGGCCCTCCGGTACACAGTATGTCTTCGCAGAATCCGTAGCAGAAAAAACGACGCAGTTTTTTGGGATCGTCATGTTTCTCAAGGGGTTGAGTCGATGGGGTGAAACTGCTCAGGGGCTGCGCTGGGATCAGCGGGTGGGGGAAGTGCGCCTGCGCGGTGTGGCTGGAGCCTCATTGGTTACCCATCTGGCCGTCCGTCCAATGATCTGCCTTAAGCGCAAGCAATCGACGCCCACTGTCAGTTCGTAACTTGTCTTCACATCAGTCACATCTTCCACATCAGTCACATCTTCCACATCTTCCCTGAGGCCCGCTGCGAACGGTCGACACCAGCCGTCCACCCTGACCGTGTACGCTGAGATCCAGTGCCCTGAAGTCTGCTGAACTCGGGATGCGCCGTGAACTTATCTTTGTTGTTTGTTGGAAGACCTGTTGCCATTCCTGTGTTTTGGACCAATATCTTCCTTGGGGCCAGTACGCGAATTGGTCATCTACCGTGAGTAAATTTTTTTCCGCATTTGCATTAGTTAGAATTCGGATTTTCGCTGATGATAGCTCCGAAAAGTCAGTGTCGCTCTGATTACAAGTAGGGAAGGTAGCCGGTGTTTTCCAGTTAATATATATAGTGGCATTTCTTATTATTATTGGCAATTTTGCAATCGGTTTTAAAGATCGGAAAATAAATGCCTTCACGGAAAGATTTGTTTTAATTGGAAAGATAAATAACTCAAGCATTTAGATCATTTAGAAATGTTGAAATACAACTGCGCTTATGTTAAAGAGTTCAAATTTAATTTATAGTGGACGTTTTTTCCTTGTAAAATTTTCAGATCATTTTCCAGATGCATGAAGATTATATTCACGACAAATGATTTTCTAGTTTCGCATTGCACAACTGTTGCATTGTTTAGTGAGCGCTGTATTTACAATGGCTAAAATACGTGAATCTCAAAACATGATAGTCTTAAAATTTCACTTGTGCGTTCATCTTCTTTTAAATTACGTGCTTCTCATAGGTAATTTTTTTCATAGATTTTTTCCCGTTACGAGATCAATAAATTTTCCGTTGAAATCTCTCACTTATTATTGTGCTTGTTTGAATCAGTTGTTTTGGCGTTAAGAATTGGTTTTGTTCATAAATCATGCTGAACCAGTGCGAAGATATTTTAGGGCCGGTTTTATAATGCCTGACTAAACTTCACGTTAACTAAGGTGGGGATAACGGTGACGTGTAATTTACTGAGAGGTTGCATATTATGGGCCGGCTTATTTATGCCTGGTTAAACTAGAGTTTACGCTTAGCGTCAGTTAAGTCCCGAAATTCTGTTGTGTAATTGACGGTCAAGTCAATTCTGGGCGTCTAAGTGGTATTCAAGCTAAACCGTGGATTTTCCCGGGGTAAAAGGTTAACGGGAAGATTGTTGATATTAAAGGTTGACGTGAAGGTTAAAAGTGACGGACGCTTTGAAATGCTGAAGTACCTTACGATATTACAATAAGAAATAATTGACCAAGCGCGGCATCCTCCGTTTTCCTTCGTATCTGCGATGTTAGTTATCAATTCACAATATTTTTAGCACCATAATAACAATGTAATAAGTGAAATATTTTCATAAGATCGGTGATTTATTTGGAGCTGACCTGTTGTTTTCATGCTCTTAGAAGTATTCTTCGGTTATACGCTACAAGATCCTAAACTAATTATGTAGTTTGATAATAATCACCATCCAATTAATACTGTAATTTTTGTGGACTGCAGTCGGAGATCATGTGATCAACCCCTGAAAATAATGCAATATTTGTGACGGTGGTGGCGTTTGTTATGATTTGTACCAGCCGAAGTGTTGGTGAAAAATTCTAAAATTACATATCGTATGAAAGGAAGGAGGTGAAACAGGAGTGTAGGTGTATAAATCTATTATAACCTGATTTTGCTGTCTTCATCTAAGTATTCCAAATGTGACGGTGTTTACAACTTCCGTAGCCAAAATTTTTAAGTAGCACCATAAACAATATGTGGCGTAAGCCTTGATATTTATTGGAGATAAATATGTGGGAATGAGCGGGGAAAGTGAAAGATTGCGTGAAAAAGAAAAGACTTAGCACGTTTCGTACGCAGTATATACAAGATGCTGTTCCGAGTTTTCTTCGGAAGTTGAGAAAGGCAAATTGATTCAACCAATATACCTCGTGTGGGTAATAAAGTAAGAATGACGGAGTTATATATGAGATGGTTGATGTATTAATTATTAATGAACTTGTTTGGCAAATTAGCATTTAGAGTGTGGAACAATGCTAATTATTGTGACTTTTGTGACTTTAGTAATGACCTGTCATCCTTCTGATAGAAAAGTATTTGGAAAGGCAGCTTAAGCAAGAGAGTGAATTCCTATCCCATCTGTAGTTTCTCTTTGCATATTGTTGTGTGTTGCCTTCAACAGAAAAGAAATGTGACTAAAGAGCCGAAGTACTGTTCTTAGTCAAACACGGGTTATGTACTGTTAAAACCTCCTTGCAAATTATCTTCCAACAAATGTAGCTTCAGAGCCATAGAATCAGTGGTGCCTATCTAGATACCTCAGGTTAATTCATACTTATCATAAATAATTATAATTGTATGTACTGTTGAAACCTCCTTGCAAATTATCTACCGTCAAATGTAGCTTCAGAGCCAAAGAATCACTGGTGCCTATACCTCAGGTTAATGCAATGTGCCATTTGGTTACCAATACTAGGTTATATTTTTTCATATTTGAATATTTTAACTTACTGAATGTAAACAAATTGATGCGTTATCCTTAAAAAGTTTGATTTTCTTCCACGCATTTGAACCTTAATTCATGGATAGAATTGGGACCCTTACACCTAAAGACTTGAGGAATATCAAAGGCTGGATGAATCAAAGAAATATTATGTTAAGCTTCTCAAGCATCGCCTGCTGAGGGAATGTTTGAAACGACCAGTCAGTTGTAAATATTTAGCCTGCTGGGCTACCCTGGCTATAGGGAAATCTGTTGTCCGTGTACATATGTATTTGTTCATGAGGTTGAATTTATAGGAATTGACTTCATTCACCGCCCATTATTTACCATGTTCATTGGTGACCACTGAAACTTTTTCATCGATAAGTTCTTTCATAGTCTCAAATGGGATACTTGGCATGGTTTCTTCCTAAAATGTTAAACTTCACTACTACTTGTCGACGTTTAACTAACTAATACGTTTAATAAGTTTCCAAAGGATAAGTAAAGTCATATTCCTATACGGAACAGCCATTTTACATCACATATCTGGTACACTTGTTAATTTATTGGGATTTCAATCCCATATGTTGCTTTCATTAATTTTTTCATGATCTATCCATTGGACAATCAATAATGAGTACCAAAGTTCAAATATCCATTAGGCATAATATCTTCAACATCTCATTCCATTATTTAATGTTATGAAGTAATCTACTCATTAAGGTGGACATAGTTCTTTGTAACATACATATTTCTTCCATTTATTATAGAACCATTGTCTCCTTGCCCTTGCTCGTTACTAAAAATCCTAAATCACTGTTGTCAGCATTTCAAGCTTGATGCACACTTCATCTACATCATTTTTATATCTAATTCATCTCCTGCATTAATTCCCTCACCTCACTTATCATGTCTAGCCTTTCCTACTTCCTTTCCCTCTGACAATCTTATCTATATGTTCCAGTGTACCCCTATTCTTATCCTTTATCTGGGTCAATACCAGTGTCACTCTTAACATAACTCCATATCTCTTAACCAGACTTTTATTTGCACTTTGGTGCAGTGATTATCCCCGTAAATCTCCTCTTTTTATTTATTGCCTGTCTGTCTCACTCCGATCTCTACTCCTAGAGATGTATTTTAACATGCATAGCAGCAATTTCTGTAGTGAGAAACGGTCTATGATCATGTCACAAAGGCTAATTTTCTTAAAAGATTTATGAAAGTGGAGTGGATGTAAGAGAAATTGCTTCTTTAATCACTTATAAATAGAACATGGTATGATAAAATTCTATGAGGAGGTCATATTATCCCAGTCATGGTCATGAAAGCATATACATTTATTATGAGCGAGTGATGTCATTATGGTGCTTTCAGAGATTATTTGGTGCCACATTCGAAAGAATTAC
This sequence comes from Ischnura elegans, assembly GCF_921293095.1. Lineage (NCBI taxonomy): Eukaryota > Metazoa > Arthropoda > Insecta > Odonata > Coenagrionidae > Ischnura > Ischnura elegans. The sequence goes on along the minus strand of NW_025791659.1, from coordinate 487,010 downwards.
CCCAGATGTAGGTATTAAAAAAAATGACTAGCTGTGACACCTGGTAACAACGTAATTCCTTTGAAAACCCATATCCCAAAAAGGCAGGTGCAGTTCAGTGGTCATCATGTTGGAATCATTATGCTTTACATTAACTACAAATAAATTCCTTAAATGCTATGTAAATTACGGTATGTTTGTACAGTGGTGTCTCTATGTGGGGGCTAAGGGGGATATATCCCCCCCCCCCTTGGTTATCCAATTCACACTAGATAGAATGACTTTTTTTCGACCCCCACTACAGCTGGAATTTTAACCCCTTGTCCCTATTGTGGAGTCACTACTGTCTTTGTATAATTTAGAACATTGCTCAATATTTCAAACATGCTCAATGAAAGCTTCATATTTGGTGGGCTGAGAATAAAGGAAAATTTGTATCACATATATGTATAGTATCCAAAAACACCACTGAGAGTTGAAAAATTTCATTTCAAGCTTTCATTCTGATAAGATAGGCTTTTCAATAGATTATTTTTTTATAAATTGAACCCAACAACTTTAATATATTCGTAGCCTGTTTCTTTTCCGTTTATTTTTACTTTGCTGTTGATTAGATGTGAAGTCTAGTTGCTCTTGTGATAGCACTTAAAACTTATGCTAACACAAGCTTTGCGAAAATAGTCTTTACGTAAAGAATACATCCCCATCCCAAGCTGTGTGCCAGAAAGAGTAGCTATTTTTTGTTATGGATGCATATTGTTATAACATGCACCCTTTTATCAAGTATGCCTTGCCTTTTCATAACTTCTCCCTCAATAAGATTAGATCCTCTCTTGGCATTACAACTTTAGCTGATCGCCATATCTTCAATGGCCGGAGACTCTTCTTTAATTTCATTAATGGCTAATACACATCATCTGACCTTCTTCCTTTTTTCTGCTTCGTGTTCCTTCGTGCGCGACGAGGTCGAGTGGCCTATTTCATTGTTTCGCCCTCTGCCTTTCTGTCTTGTAACGTTCTTTTCTATTCAAACTTCCATCTTCCATTAACCGATTATTCGGATGCCATTTATTTTCCAAATTTTTATCCTTTTTTCATCCCTCATCCATCTTGAACCATTAATATCGTAATTTCCCTCCTATTCCTTGCACCACCCAATGAAGTTTATTATTCATTGTTATTTATTTGTAAATACTGCTGAATATTGTTTGTTCGTTATTGGTTACGTTGTGTAATATTATTAAATTGTTTCTCCTGGTATTGTGTGTCCTGTGATATTGGCCTTGAGCTGTTTTTAGACAGCATGAATAAATGAAAGGTTTGCTGCAAACTGTTCATTTATTTCACAATTGGATGTCAAGTTTACTAGTCCACGAGCCCTTGAAGTAACTGTGGTAGGGCTACGTAATGTTCTTTTAGGTAATTCAAACTTCATTCATTCTACTTATATTTTAATTTTAGACAGTAATGTTGTTTTCATAATCAGTGATTTATGACCATCAATTCAATTTTTGATGGCAATGAATTCATTCTCAATGGAATTACCATTTAAAAAAAGCAGTCCTCTCTATTACAATATCAGCTTCACTAATCTCAGCATGTTTCATAATATGTTTCACCTTATACTTCAATGGGAAGGGCTGATTGCAATAGGTTTTCGTCTTGCTAATGAAGAAATTTAAACTTAGTCCTGTACCTCATTATAATTTTATTTGGCCGAGACTATGAATTTCATGAAACATATTCCTTCTTACCAGTATATATAGTCACAAATATGGTGATATGATTTTAAGTTATGAAATATTTGCAGCTTGTTGACAATCATATGGCTCAATTCTTTTCGTGTCTCTTACACCTAATTACCTCCTAAATACCACCTTATTGTGTACATTTTTATAAAGCTGAAAATGCTTCTATATAGGCATAAAGTAATCAAATGAATTACCATGAAATATTTGTAAATTAAATGATTTATTATCAGGTTATGGCCATGATGAGCGCTTTGGAAAGGGTTAAGGCTTTGATTATTCACAATCTGCAAGAAGTTTCTAATAGGGTGGTTTCCTATTATTTTTTTATTGCCTAAATGGAAAGATTATTACTCCTAGAGTACTTATTTCATGCTTTTATTTTTACCGATTAAATGAAAAGTGAAAATTTTCAAGCAAGCGAAAACGCGACACGTAAGTATGAATGCCGTGAAATCTCTCCGTGCGACGTATTTCTGGTCCCCGCTGCTGCCCTGTGAGGTGACCTTGAGGCGAGGCTTAGCGCTGATACGACGCAGGCTGCTAGCGGGTAGCTGAGTGCCTTGCTGGCTGGTAGCGCTTGGCTTAAATAAGGATTATTCATACCTTGTCAAATGGAGAAAACTTTCTGACCTTAGCCAGTTTTAATAAGTGATTATTAAGACATGTTTCCCTGAGCTCTGCACCTCCTGCATTCAATGGTAACCTCAGACGATGTATAACTCCTATCTTCTCCTATAGAAACTAGGTCCCTGTGACATCACGTGGAGGGGCATTGCATGGGCGCCAATCTGGCCTTTTTCAAATGAGGATAAAAATGGACCACCGCCATTCGTCTAAACCGGTATTTCTAAAATCAAATAATTTGTATGTTATGAATACACTAATGGTGGGTAACGGATCGCAATCAATGCTTTTCGTTTTCTTTGATGAAGGAAACTACCCTATTGCGTAAAGAAAGATGATAAACTAGGGTGTGGGCCATACCATTGACCAGAAGATATATCTTACTCCAAAAGTATGCTTAAAATTTATCATCACTATGGTTACATTGTAGCCTTAAAATATTCTTAAAATCACTCCAGTTGTCTACTCAATAGAAATCCATTTCAATTGGTTTCACAATACAAATGAGAATCATCGTTCCTGTGTGATAAGCACCAACGATTAATTTCCCACTATTTATTTCAAAGGGACTCCACTTTGATTCGATCCATTCACAATTAGTCATTCATTATCTCCATGTAATTTATGGTTTACTCGTATTGCAGCACTCCTACAATTACTCTTGTACTTGCCAATATTTCCAAATTGACGGAAGTATTTTTATTTTAACGACACGCTGATGATTGGCCGTAGTGTCTTCTTTGTTTTCAAGCCTAACCATTATTCAATAGAAAGGTAAACAAATATTTCACCGTACTCCGCATTTCGTTGACTTTAGTTTGTTTCACTTTTCAAGATCAATTGTTGGTATGAGAATTACAGTAGCTACCCTTTCCTCTCGTCAAAGTTGCAATCAGCCAACCGGCTGTAGGTTTGCTGTACAAAATTACTGTTACACTGTACGTCACCATCATCTCCACGTTAGTTAATGTGAGGTTTAACCAGATATTATAAAACTGGGTCTATGATTTTGCTCTATCTGCCTGAATTGAGATGAAATTACCCAGCAGCTAGGTCGTTTGTTGGTTCATCCCGATCTTTACTGGGCTCAATGGATTTTCCTGTTAACTACAGAATCGTCAGCAAATTATCCTAGTGAACTGTGTACTATTTCACCATAATCGTTGATATAGATGGGAATACGAGTGGGTCTCTAACACTACCCTGTGGGATACCAGAAGTGACTTTTTACCTCACTGGAAACTGCATCGTGTAATACTAGGTACCCTAAGCATGGGGTCGCTCAAAAGTACTATTATCCTGGAAATGACATCTTTATCTATGCTATAAGATCTTAGTTTTATTAATAATTTTCTGTCGGGCAATTTAATTTTTTTAAAGTATTTTTTTTTGAAATTGGGAAAAATCGTGTCCAGGAATGGTGTCCCCTATGGAGACTGAAATATTGTGGGGGAAAAGTGCTAAATGGGTTTCGCATCATTTACTTTTCCTTAATCCATGTTGAGTTCTCATTAACAAGTTTTGTAAGTCTAGGTGTTTTATTACTGAGCTGACTACTAAGTGTTCGAGGACTTGTCATGAGATGGATGTTAATGATATCGGTCTGTAATTAGATGGCTGTTCCATGTTTCCACTCTTATCTATTGGGGATACATTAGCAAATTTTACAATCATTGGGCACTTCGTGTTGCTCGATGGATTTACTGGATATAAACTATGTGTTGTGGGGAAATTTCTGTGGCTCATTCTTGAGTGGCAAGTATGCGAGAAAAGATTTCGTCTGGAACAGGTGATATATTTGGTCTAAAAGAGTTCTGTACATTTTCTATTCCTTGAGCACTAAACTCAAGGGGTGGCATTTTTCATATGTAGAGATTGTCAACTGTCTTGATTGAGTTCTCAGGAGGCTTGGTGAATATGCTCTTGAAGTGGGAACTTCATCAATTTGCCTTTATTGTAACTGTTAGTCAACACATCTGCATTGTAGTTTTTCAGGGAACATACGGTAGATGTTTGATATTGCATGCTTGGTGGGAACTAACACAGCCTGCAAACTCTGCTTTTGTAACTAACAACGAGACGTAGCCAAAGTGATGTTCAGGATCTGGATGCGGATGTTATATACTGAAACTATATAGGTAAGGTAGAAAATGAATCACGGCTTTCTTCCACATACACCTTGGTTCGAGAGATATTCGCATGTAAAGATTTCGCGCAGCATGACATATACATTGAGTATGCACTACCTCTCAACTAGGGCCGCACAGTGGTCCCAAATCGAAAAAAGCTGGCCAAAATTAATTACACCTTTGTTATTATGAATATATATATATGACTTTAAGGTCTATTCTAATAGTTTTTGACCCACTTATTCTGAATTTATAACTATATTTCGTGTTTTTGCAATACTTTAATAGTTATTTCACATTTTGTTTAAACAATTAATTTTTTTTCATTGAAATTTCGATTAACCATTTAATCGTAAATACAAATTATTCATATCATAAAACTGAATTAGTTATTTGAAACTCACATATGCATATAAAATGTCTGCATCGTTTATTTTTGTACAATCTTTGAACAACTGATTTTGAATGAACCAAGAGAACATTTTCTACCTTCTGGCAGGTTTGATCGTATTTGAAACAAAAAAATAAGCAAATATTATTTGGAAATTTATATTACAAGTATATTATTAATATTATTGCACTGCATTAATTGTTTTTAAAATTATAACATCTAATTCTAATGAAGCGGGTAATTTTATAGTTCCTTGAAACGTGCCTATGAAATTGGAAGCATCTTTGCACTAGGTTCCTTATTTCTCAAGTTTCAATGGGGGCATTATTACAATCATTGAAATTTTATTGACAAATTTCATAACTCCTATAACTCAACACCAAATATACGCTTGCAATGAGCTCTTAACGTGGTGGGGTATCTAATTAACGGGCACATGATTTGGTACGAAAATTTAAATGAGATTTTCCATTCATTTGGGTTTTTATAATTGTAAAAAAAGTTAACATATCTCCTTATCTTTCTCAGTCATTGTTACGAAAAAAATTTAAATACATTCATAATCACTATCCAACAAATCCTCATCACTCTGCTCACTGAATTCTTCCAGGATTAATAAACTCTTTACCTTGACTGGTAATTGAACTCCTTCTTTGAACCTAAAGGCAGTTTTACACTGTACACGGAATTGGCATGTTAGAGCTGCATTGATTTGTAAAATGGCATGGAATTGCGCGAATGCATGAAAAAAATTAGAACAGGGGCTATTTTGTATCCACGCATTCTCGCATGTGTTCTAGCAATTCACCGCTTTACACGACACAATTTTGATTGCGCCTTCACACGCACGTCAGACTGCGCAATTCCGTATACCGTGTAAAATGGCCTTAAGAAATACTTCATATCATTGCATCTGAAGTTAGGAGTAATCTTTAAAACAGGTCTTCATTCGTTACCATCCAGGAAAATTTCATTGCATGGTGCTCCCTGAATCTTCTTATGTTCGTATTCCTTGCCTCCTTGCACAAGTTGCCAATGGGAAGGACAGATTCTTTGGATGTCCGTCGGAGGAGCAAGTACTGAGGTTATGTGAAATTACCAGACACGATCATGGAAAGGGCTTCTTCCTGGGAGATTTGACTTTGCCTCACCTCCTTGGCTCCCCATTTTGATTAAACTTGCCGTGCTCTTGAGAGAGTGGTTGTTGTCACCTCTTTTATTATTTTCGCCACGAACTCATCACCTTTGCTTCGACAACTCATGGATGCTCTGCTGGTGATACGCTGGCTCAATGATCTTCCATTTTCCTTCTCTTGGCCCTTTCACAGGACTTCTCAAATTTATTTTTGTGGCCGACCAATTTCAATAAACCTGATGAATCTTCAAAAGTAGCAATTTTGATTAACATATTGAAGTAGAATGAATATCACTCTTAATTCATCACAAATTCCATATTAAATACTTCCTGGATATAATGGGTCAACATTTAAATAAAGACAGGAAATTTCAACTTCTGATTTAGGCAATCAGGGAACTTTCTTCTAAAAAACCTGTCATTTCTTTAGCTTTCCTCAAATCTTCGGCAAAGATACTTTGAGAAAAAACCTTCTCCGCAAATTTTTTATGGTAACTTTTGAATTAACGTCCTCATGTAACTCTAACTTGTTGCTCCAGCAGTCCATGCATCTAAGGATGCGTGAAAATTTTCATATCCACTGAGGTGTTAGCTGAAGGCACTGACAAGGACAGCTAAATCAAATATCCCTTATTGCACCAAAATTAACAACGGAATTGTTTGGCTGGGGTTATCGAACTAAAACACTATGGGCACTCTTCTTCAACCCTACAAGTCCTCTTCACAAAAGTTCGAGGATTCTTGACTTTTTCAGGACTCGAGCTTCACGCTGGAGGAAACTCACTTTCATGTCTTTCGTTTGGCAAAATCTAAGGAAAACTGAGTTTTCGCGAGAAGGTTTTGGGCGAGTTATGTCTAGGAATAATTTCGGTTTTCCATAGTGCGAGGTTTGCCATGCTATTATCTCCATTTTCTAGGAAAATTCCCATTTGAAGGGTGAAAAAGCTTACTCCGTTCATCCTCAATGGCAATTTATTAGAAGTGTACAGAGAGCGGCAGTTGTGTTTTCCTGGCGGGCGCAATAAATAGCCTAGGCCTTTTCGACAGTCGTTTCTTCACAATTTTTTAAATTGAATATGAATTTTTGGATTGTAAACAAGTTGTGCCTTACCACACAAATTAGAGGACGCATATAATGACTTACATGCAAATTTCCATGTAATTTGATCATCCTTGCCCTAGCCATGTTCCCACAGCCTCTTAGTATGTTCTTAATCTCAAATATTCCTTTTTAACAAATAAACACCATTGCCTATCCTCACATTGAGCTACTGACCCTAGCCAGTTTCCCCTCCTACCCTTCCAGGACAATGACCCTGTTTTCCAACAGCATACTAAAGCCGTTTTCGAGGTCTTCTTTGTTTACCTTTCGCACCCGTTTTCGCAAAATTCGCAGCATTCCCAGTCTCAGCATTCAATACCATGGTGAAAAATTGCGATGCCATTGTAAAATATGCAAACCAGTGCGGATATTTATCAAAAAGGAGAAAATATGTGAAGAATTCCAGGTATGAAGAATTAGAACGAATTCTAAAAGAGTGGTATTAAGGTGCATGATCATCAAATGCCCCTGTGAATGGTGTCATCTAAAGGCCTGTCTACATAGTACATTAACCTGTACAAGTTAATGTCTGAATTTATGAACGTGCGAATGAACACTAAAATGTACTGTGTGACCACCCAACTTGTACGAATGCATGAACGAAAAATAGAACCTGTTCTTACTTGGTTCATACCTTCATGCTGGGGGGGGGCACGTGACCCCAACAGATGCTTAGAAACTAGACTAGAAGTTAGAATATGGTTACCATAGGCAGATCTCTGGGAAGGGGCGCACGTGCCCCTCCAGACCCTTAAGAAATATGCAAGGTATACTTGTACCCCCCAGAACAGAATCCCGGATCCGCCCCTGACAGTCATCATTATATTCGCTTTGTTTTGTGTACTATGTAGGCTCAATCATTTAATGCAATATTATTAACTTTGATATAAAAATAAATAAGATTTTGTTCTCAAAATCTCAAGACAAGATCGCTTGCCTGTCAGGCCCTCCGTGCCCCTCCCAGAAAAAATCCTGCATCTGCCCCTGCCTGCATTTGAAAATGTCCCATTCTGGTTCACAAAAATCATTCATGCAAACAGTAAATTAACTTGTACGTGTTAATGTATTATGTAAGATTCCATGGCATCCATAATGGTTGGTTGGATAGATTCATATATGGGTCCCCGTAAATTTTTGAGACATCCTTCATTATATTCAAGCTCAGTCATAGTTCTGGGATCCCGCCATTCCCGGGAGGCTTGTAGCGCTGCTACAAAATCTGGGGGTGGGTCCGTTGTACCTCTCTGTTTGTTTGCCCCCATTAATGTTTGGTACATATTTAGTTGCTTTCGAGCAGCTCTCTGTTATGAAGTTAGTTACGTTGAAGCATGTAGGCAATATTTTAGTAGCTAGGGGGACACGTAAGGGGCCGGCTAACGATAAAGGTAGGAGGCGCACTTAAAAAGCCCGAAGGGAGTGTGCAACCACAGCATTGTGTTGTAATCGATTAATGGAACTAGGGAATATCGTGAGCAAATAATTACTTAACAATTATATATGATTCTTTGATATCTTTTGTGCTTTTTTTAGGCTTTATTAATGGTATAATAATGGAATTGTTACATGATCAAATAATGGTTTTTAAAACCGAACACTTGTTTTACTGATAATAGCCAATTGTGACACCAGGAGTGCCTAGTTGTATCTAGTCACATAATTAGCCCTTGAAGGCCGCTTTACATGGTGAATGATCATTCGAAAGATCTTTTGAATGATCATTCGAAGAAAATTCATTCGCCGGTATTGCTATACACGGTGAATAATTTCACCGTGGGCCATTATAATGGGGCCACAGAAATCGTGATGGCAAGCAAGCAATGTTTATATATTCCGGACCTCCAGGACCTTCCCCTCGCTGCGCCTCTCATATCATTTGCTGGCAAATTTACCATGCAGAGATTTAAAAAAAGTACGCATATATTTTTAAAATCTTACACACTGTATTTAGCAATTGAAAAACAATAAATTTACAAATGTTATACATTTGTGAAAACCCGTAAGAAGTCCTTGTCTCCTTCTGTGGGAAAATGCTTGCTAAGTCATGGCATGGAAGACATCCGTCATTGTTAATTAGTATGTGACCGCCATAGGTGGATTTAGGCAGGGGGAACGGGGGCACCTCTTTCAATAGCCTGCTTTGCACCACGAAACTCCCTTTTGGAACGCCTGGATAAAAATATCAAGAGATATGGGATAATTGTTCCTACTATAACTTGAGTAACTGAATGACCACCTAACTGGCTATTACTGCTTGTGCAGGTTGTTTATGAATTGAGGGGTTTGGGCCATCCTGTTAGGTTTATCATTGATGATAAGATAATCTGGAATAGGGTGAACTAGGAAGTAAAAACAAATCTTTTTTATTTGCTTTGAGAATCACTGAGTGTATTTTCCATACTGGAACATGAAATTAGAGAATTTTGTACAGTAAAATTTAGTGATTTTTGCCAATGATGTTTATACCCCTAGCTTGCATTTTTAATGGTCCCTCTTCATAGAAGAGGGACCATTAAAAATGCAGTTCCAGAAGAGAAATTTGGACGCTGTACCTCTTCCCCATATTTGACCTTAGAATTTCACTCGATGAAAAATGGTTTCTCAAAGTGGATTTACATCTACCAAAATTATATCCCTTCATTTCATGTATTTGAATGGCTATACTGAAGGTCTTAAATGATTGGTCAAACAGTCTTACTCTCATGGCCATTTTACCCTAGTTAGTGTTTAGCCTCGACAACTGTCTGACTCCAACTCATTCTTACTTCTATATCTGCCCCACTGACTCTCATTCTCCCCGTATCTATCAGCACCTATCCTTCCGTCTTTTTCCTAGTCTTCCTGGAAGTCGTCTTCCATCAGGGTTTTCTGCCCAGACTTGTTTTAATAGGTCCTCTTGCTCTCTTCATATTATGTACTCTGCCCATTGCAATCTGCGGCTCTTGGCTTCAGCTACGACGTCTGGCGAGTCAAAAAGGTCCCTGTTTTTCCTGTTGTGTTTTCTTCTCCTGCTTCGAGTATCTCTTGTTGGTCCAAAAACTTTCCTTCACACTTTATTCTCATAGGAAATTACTTCCTTTTCTCTTCTGTTGTAGATAACCCGTTCAGTCCCGTATTGAAGGATTGGTTTTATTTCTAGTTCCATAAGTTTGGTTCTGATGGATAAAATTTTTGATGTCAGCAGTTTGTTCTAGGCATTCATACTGGGCATTTTATTTGCTGAATTCATTCTCTTTTGAGTCTCATATGATTAATGATTGTTTGAGCTTATTATTGCACCGTGGTATTCAAATTCTTTTATTCTTTCAAAATTGTGATGACATAAACTCGGTCTTATCATCATTGATTGAAGTTTCCAATACCTTTTCTGTAACAACTTTTCCATCCTGTTTATCTCAAAAGGAACGCAACTGCAACCCTTACGGTTTTTATAGATATTTACTGCAGTAATTCCAAAAAATTTCATAACACATGTGCTATAAAGGGTTTTGGAGTTTTGCACATTATTATTTTCTGCCTTCTCTAAGACACATATAAAGTCTCTTTTCTTTCCAAGCACTATATTAGTCTCACTTTTTTGCCTCCTGAATAGTTAATTAGTTTTATTTTCTGTATTCTTATCTTACTTGACAAGTTTATACAGGGGTACCGCGTTAAAGCGAGTACGGGCTATAGCGAGACCCCCGATATTACGACACATAGCCAATGCCCCGTCAATAGACCCTATAATAAGCATTTCGTTTTTATGAGGCCCTTTTGGTGTTGGCTCTCGCCTCAGCGAGGGTTTCACTGCTGGTAAAACTTACATCAAGGCCCCTTAATCTCTGTATTTGCTGGTGATCTGTTAGAAACGAAGCATCCCCTGGTGGCCGCTGGAAGAACTCACAGAACAACTGACTCTCGTTTGCAGTGCCGTGGTAAACTGTGTATTATTTCAAATACGTCGCGAGCGTAACACTGAGAAAGGAACTTTTTTTAACAATGGCAATTTTAATCACATCATTTTTCAAGCTTAGCAAACTTTTTACTGTAGATAATGAAGAAATTACATTATCTGATAGAAAAAGTCTTCCAAGGCAGGAACGTTATACAACCTTCTACCGTTTTCGACTGCAGAAACAAATGCAATACGTTATTTCACTTCAATGCCGCTTAACGTACAGGAACAATAAACATACACCAATGGAGAATTTTGAGGCATTAAATAACTGCGATTCAGTTTTATCAGTTAATTTTTGAATTTTCAGTGGAAAATACTAAAAAAATAGAATGATTATGTAAATGCACTAATTAAGTGCATAGAAAAATAGCTTCAACGGTTTTGCATTGACATAATGATTGACAAAACAATGCTTTGCATGATTTTTATTCAGTGCGACGCTTATAAATTGTTTGAATAATTAGTCGTTGTTTGAGTAAGGAAATTTAGTGATGGAAAAAAACATCACCTTTTGTCTGGTCTTATGCTTACGCTTTTCAGAAAGAAATTATCTGTCGCCGCACCACTCCTGTTCCTATATAACTGTTCACAACAGGTGTATTGGCTATTATTTGCTCCACCTCCGGTAAAGCGACAATTCACTATAGCGAGTGTTTATTGGTGCACCGTGGGGTGTCATTTTAACGAGGTTGCACTGTGTGTAAATAAATAGCCGTGAGTCTCAAAAAAAGCACTTTAGCACCTTCTTGCGTCGCTGGAATCTTGGAAGCACAAGAAAATAATTGGGAGGGGTCAGTTGTTACTAAAGGGTCTGAAGATAATATTTTTGATCAGAAAAAATGCTTTCGTACAGAAAATGGTTACATTAAGTATGCCACACTAATACACTATTTTTCCATATTATAGATTAAGAGGATGCTGTCACAAAAATATGAAGCCGCCCACAGCATTGTCCGCCAGGCAGTGCAATGTGTGCAGAGGGTTTCTTTCACTATGAATGCAGCAACTGTTATGAACTTCATCGTATTGACTGGACACTGCATTGGTAAGCCATAATCTACCAACGATTTTGCAGTGCATTGTAGTGATAAATAAATGTTGAGTCGATGAGATAAATGAATTTTTACAAATTTAGGCTATTATAATAGTAACTAGAACTATAGTCATTGGATCCATATTGACGAGATTTAAACATCTCTTCTAATCAAAATTTCTGTACTATGAAATTATACATTTCTATTGAAACTGTGGCACAATTTCCTCTTCATTACATATGAACAGAGCTTCACTATGGTATCTATGATTTTCGGGATAAAGCAATTTACTCCACACCACACCGCATTGAATATGTGTTGTGATCTGAAGGATATGATGTGAGGATGGGGCATTGACGAAAAAAACTGTTAGTTTAACCACTGACAATGCTTATAATATTGTTGGGGCTACAAGCCTACTAATTCCCAATCGGGAGGTACATGTGTCCTGCCTGGCACACAACATAAACCTGGTCGTGACTAAAGCTATGGGAGCTAAGGAAGAAGAGGTGGAAGTGATTGAGAAAATTAAAAGAATTGTGGCTTACTTTAAGCAGAGAACTGTGGCCCAAGACCACTTAAGAGAGGAGCAGAAGGAGGCTAGGAGGATTTACTTATATTTAACCTTTTCCCTACTATGCACGTATATATACGTGTGGACGTTTCCTGACCCGGGAGACGACGGGCATATATATACATGTGAAATTTACCCGGCCAGGAGATTGAAAGCCGTATATATACGTTTTCTAGCTCCCACACCCCTTTTAGGACGGTCGTGGGTTTATGACCCCCCCCCCTCCTGGATCACTGTAGTCCTGCTAGAAAATTGGGGAGGCCCCCCCCCCTTAGCTCTGATGAAGTTCCTTCAAAAGGGGTGTTTCCTATTATTTTTTTATTGCCTTAATCGCAACATTATTACTCCTGGAGTACGTATTTCACGCTTTCAGATTTTTTAATGACGATATCTATTTTTCGTGGTTAAATGAAAAGTGAAAAATTTCAAGCACGCAAAAATGCGACGCAATAGTAGGAATGATGGGAAAAAGTCCGTGCGACGCATTTCTGGTTCCCCCTCCCACCTAGTGAGTTGACCTTGATCAAGGCTCTTGAGTGCTGATAGGACGCAGGATGCTAGCGGGAAGCTGAGTACCTTGCTGGCTGATGGCGCTTGGCTTGTAAAAGGTTTATTGAAACCTTATCAAACGAAGAAAACATTCCGACCTTAGCCAGTTTTAATAGGTGATTATTAAGACATGTTTCCCTGAGCTCTGTGCCTCATGCATGCATTGGTAACCTCAGACGATGTATGACTCCTATCCTCTCGTGTGGAAACTAGGTCCCTGTGACGTCACGTGGAGTGGTATCGCATGGGCGCCAACCTGGCCCTTTTCAAATGAGGTTAAAAATGGACCATAGCCATTCGTCTAAACCGGTGTTTCTAAAAGGAAATAATTTGTATATTATGAAAACACTAATGGTGGGTAACTAAATGCAATCAATGCCTTTCGTTTTCTTTGATGAAGGAAACTACCCTATTTCTGTCTGAAACATCAGAGTGGCTACTGGGTCTCTGTGTACCATGCCCCCATCAAAATCCGAGGGGACGCTTTGTATTTTTTCCCACCTCCAGATATTTTGGAGGTACTATGAAACCTTTGGAGGGGACAGGATCCCTCCAGGTATGGCCATGCTTGAAAATAGCAAAATCTAAACAAACAGCGGGGCCCGACATCCCCCAGCCCCAATTTTTTTCTGGGTGGCCAGGTACTTAAATATTAATAATGATGTCGCCTTTATTTTAATAAGCGAATTTAGGACTGTAAAGCCCTTTCTTGTAATTAACTTCAAATGAACGAATTCAAATGTATTTCGTGTAGAATGGTTGGTAGGTCTATGAATGTTTTCCTCCGATTGTATACAAAGTGTCATCAAGAGGGATAGCCTCGACTGAAGGAGAAAGATTAGTGTTTTAAAGAGGCTAGTGATGTCTGCTTAGAATTAAATATTGTAATTATTATGCATCAACTACTTGTGCATAAGAGAAGAAATGAAATTGTTGGTCCAAAACGTATGACTTCAAATAAATATTGGCCGAGTTGGTCAAACCTCTTGTACGGTTTAAGTAACCTCAGATTTAAAGCTTGGTGATGTGAGTTAGGTGAAGGAGTAATGTGTATGTTATCAATTTTTTTTTTCAGTTGCATAGTACGGCAGTAACATTTTTTTATCCACTTTAACGCATAAAAACTTAATTAAACCCTGCTGTCAGTTTAAAATTTTGAATGGAGAAAATTCTCTTTTCGCGGATATCATTATACGTTTACACCGACATATCAGTGCACCAATAATATGGAAAATATTTCAGTCAGGTAAACTGCTCCATCAAGTCCTTTTTCATATTACCCGAATATTCTATCGTTTTCAATATTATGTAGACATTCACGAGACCCGGTTAATTGATGGGGCCGAGTCTGTGCAAACTTGGAAGGTTGGCACGTGAAGCAACCTGCATCCGTTGCCTTCGTGGCGAGCCGACAAGTACGGACACGGACGCAACTGAGCAACTGAACCTGGAGTCAAACTCCAGGAGCAAGTGCCCAATCGGAATTAAGATTAGCGGGTGGAATGTATTGAGGTAATTCGCGTCCCCACAAACACCGTTCGAGTGTTTTCTTTCAGTCTCTGTGGCGAGGTTTTTCCTATCTTTGGATTCATTTCTCCTTTCCATCCATTGGATCCTTTGGGATCCATTCAAGTCCTTCATCCCACGGGTGAAAAACAAATTCGCACATCTATCAGTTCGGCAAAATACCTCTCTTAATTTGTTGTTGCCCCGGAAATGTAGTAGCGTACTAATATCATATTTCACTGTTAAAGATTTCCATTCTCAATTGCTCAAGCAATATAAGCTTCGCTTGTGGGTATCTAGCGGCTCCTAACCTAATGCGCTTAACATATATGTAAAGCGGTATATATTCGGTATAAACGTATAATGATATCCGCGGAAAGCGAAAAGAGGAAAAAGAAAGACAAGCGGAAAGAAAAAGAAAAAAAAATTCTCCATTCAAAATTTTAAAATGACAGCAGGGTTTCATTAAGTTTTTATGCGTTAAAGTGGATAAAAAAATGTTACTGCCATACTATGTAACTGAAAAAAAAATTGATAACGAGAGGTTCGAATTACCGACTTCGGATTGCTGCTGTGGTAAGTCTTCACCTTAACCACTAGTCCATCTCACTCGTTAAATTCCTTTTTGATTCATGACAAGATTTATCAGGCAAGGGAAAGAAGCAGTCTTCTAGTGTCACTAAATCAAACTGATTTTAAACACTCAGTGGCATTATTTGCTGTGATATTGCGGCGGATATCTTATATGTATGCTATATTTGCTATCGCTGATCTAAAAGCTTCAGCGTTAATTGTTAGACATAATAATTCGACGGATCGGCCAACTTACGAGAGAGGGTAAATTGACGTTCTGGACGTAGATGTATTATCTAGCAGGAGCCGCATAATTTATGTGGTATTAAACATTGCACATATCTTGCATACATTTCCCTTTAACGATGTTGTTATAAAAATATTACGGGAGGTGTTCAAATTAATTTAGTTCAAATTTCCCTCCTGAAATATTTTTATAACAACATCGTTGATGATGATGTAAAATGCCGAAACTCGATTTGTGTGGCGAAAGTGGCGCCACTCCATTTGTTGCAATACTTAGAATCTGCCTGTACATTCTCATTAGAAGGAAGGGCCTTTCATCTTATTAGGTATTAACCTTGTTCATGAGTATCTATGTGACACCTTTTCCCTCCTCCCATGGGTTTAAAGTAAATTTTGAAAAATTCACCTTTAGATATTTCCTGTGTTTAACTTCAATTTGTACAAACATACCTTTCCTTTCCAGTAAATTTGGTTAATTATAAATTGATAGTTTCGGGTAGGCAGGCATAGTATTTTGCTTCTCCTTTTGCAAACGTACGTGCCTATTTCAATAAATATTCTTCTATTTTTAGATATATGGACATGAATAAACAAAATAAAATGGAAGATGGTGTCCACAAATAAGGGTAGGGCCACACCAAAACCCTGCCCTATATGTGGCAAAGGGTATACTACGCAATTAGTCCGCCACATCCAGAAGATGCACCCTTCAGTGTATAAAAAACACGGAAGGGAAGTTGTAGAAAATGCTCCCGGGGAGTAAACAGCCTGGTTTCGAAAGGTGTAAACAGGTATCCGGAGCCCTTCATCTTGAGTGCATTCGGTCAAGCATGGAGGGACTCCCCAGAGGAAGTTCGGGAGAGCCTTGCATGCCTCGGGGTTGAAGTGATCCCTTCGGGGATATCCCTCCCGGAGGCATGCGGGGTGGAGGTGGAGAGGGATTTTGACGGGGTAAGTGACGGGTCGTCCTCCATGGAGACATGATATTTTCCATATTTTCATGAAAATACTTCTTCGTTTTCGGTAGTGGAAAATTGTTTACGCTATCCCCATTGACACCATGTTTTCTTTTTTAGAACGCTGACATCGGAAGAACGGAGGAAGTGGAAGTTTCGCCTCCGTCAGCTCTCCTCGAGGTGGAAGCTCAAAATATTCCAGATGTGAGTCAATGAGTTATTTACACTTTTTATAGTATACAGGACACTTCTCATATCCCATGAAGCTTTTTACTGTACGCCCTGTAACGTCACGTTTTCCTTTTCAGAACTCTGAAGCTACGGAGGAGACAGCGTTGCCTGTGGTGAGTAGAGTACTTGGATGAAAGTAGAAAAATATGAGAGGTTTTTTTATATGTATACAGTTTGCACTCCACTTCACCATTTTCAAATCATACAAACATCCGTTGCAAATGTCTAAGTTCATTCTTCATCTATATCTTAGGACAGAGGCGAGGTTCCCGGATAGGAGGCAGATGGTGGAGAATCTGTGAGTTAATGTTAAATTTATATTTGATAGACTAGAAAAATACCTATTGCATATCATGGAAATCATCCAAATTCCACTTTTCACATTCCCGATCCAGTATAAGCAAAAATTTGACTTTGGGTTTCTTAATCCTCTGTTAGGGATACATTAATGACCTCAAAATTTTCTTTGAGTCGGAGGAGTTGAGTCTTCCCGCGACTCCGGATATTTTTCAGCCACCTCCGACGCCGCGAGGTAAGTAAAGGAAAAACTGTTTCAAATTCTGATATTGAAAGTTTTAGTGCTAATTTAAGCAAAATTCTTACCTAGGTTTTTCTTAATTTCAGGAAAGGACATTTCCCAGATTAATTTTCTATGAATTTTATAAAGGAATTCACATAATTTTTAGAATTGTATTTATGTTATTTATATTATAATATTTATCTTATTTAATGTCTATGTTTTTTAAATAATTATTGCATTTAATACCTGTGTTTTTTAAAAATATTTATTGTATTTTATCTGTGTATTTAAAAAAAATATTAAGTGTAGTTTATCTCTGCATTTTTAAAAATTTATTGTATTTATAAATTGTATTTAAAATATTTATAGTGTGTCTCTATTTTTTTAATAAAAAAAATATATATGCATATATATTCGATACATTTTTATTACCAATCAGAGTATACAATTCATTTGATTTACAAGTACGCATTTTCAAAATTTTAATTCGGATCTCCAGTGGCTCAAGAAATAAAGGTGTCCCAAATTAGAATATAAAGGCCCTATTTGTCTTAAAATGCATTGAAACAAAGAGCAATTGGAAAGAAAAATACGAATCTTTATATGCCATAGAATACAAATTCTTATACGATACACTGAAGGTCATTGTTGAATCTATAACAAATTTTGAGAAATTTAAGCTCAAAATAGGACAGATCAAAGCTTTTAATCTCACACGTTTGACCTACCATCACTCATATGTAAAATTCCGGATTCCTTGATGATACACAGACAAAAATTGTAGTCTCTGACATATAATTACGATAATCATAGGCTAATAAAATTTATTATGAATTCAGTAAATCTAAACTTTGAACTTGATGAGATAAGATTATGAGGTCTTTCCACTCCCATCCGTCCAAAGGGTTGGACGTGGCTAATGCGTGTTCCGTAGTTTCTCAGCGCGAAGATGCACCCTTCAGTGATTAAAAAACACGGAAGGGATGTTATAGAAAAATGTTCCAGGGGAGTAACCAGCCTGGTATCTAAAGGTATCAGCAGGTACCCGGAGCATTTTATTTTGAATGTATTCTGTGCAGTATGGAGAGACTCCCCTCAAGAAACAAGGGAGAGCCTCGCATGCCTCAGGGTTGAGGTTATCCCTTCGGGGTTATCCCTCGAGGAGGCATGCGGGGTGGATGAGGAGACGGATGTTGACGGGGTAAGTGACGGGTCGTCCTCCATGGACACATGATATTTTTCATATTCTCATAAATATACTTTGTCGTTTTAGGTAGTGGAAAATTGTTTACGCTATCCCCATTGACGCTATGTCTTCCTTTTCAGAATGCTGAGACATCGGAAGAGGTAGGGGAGTCGACTGCATCGCCTCCATCATGTAATACCTCAGCTCTCCTTGAGGTGGAGACTGAAAATCTCCCGGATATAAGTGAATGAATTATTTACACTTTTTATAAGTATATGGGACACTTCTCTCACTCTTCTCGTATCCCATGTAACTTCTTACTTTACGCCCTGTAATGTTACGTTTTCCTTTTCAGAACTCTGAAGGTACTGCTGCGGAGGAGACAGTGTGGCCTGCGGTGAGTGGAGTACTTGGATGAAAAATAGAAATAGATGAGAGGTTTTTGTATATGTATACAGTTTGCACTCCACTTCACCATTTTCAAATCATACAAACATCTGTTGCAAATGTCTTACTTCATTCTTCATTCATATCTTAGGACAGAGTCGAGGTTCACCAGCAGGAGGCAGATGGCAGGAGAATCAGTGAGTTAAGGCTGTATTTATATTTGATTCTTAAACTAGGAAAATACCTATTGCATATCATGGAAAACATCCAAATTCAACTTTTCACTTTCCCGAACCAACATAAGCAAAACTGTGACTTTGGGTTTCTTTATCCTCTGTTAGGGATACATAAATGACTTGACCATTTTTCTTGCATCTGAAAATTTGAGTCTTCCCGCGACGCCAGATATTTTTCAGGCACCTCCGACGCTGCGAGGTAGGTAAAGGAAGAACTGTTTCAAAATATGATATTGAAAGTTTGAGTGCTAATTTTAGCGAAATTCTTACCTAGATTTTTCTTTTCAAGGGAGGACATTTCCCAGATTATTCTTCACTCTGTATGTAGCCTGTGGCACATTCGAAAGGGCAAGTGGCAAGCCATGGGCTACTTAAGAATACCTTATCATGAATTTGTATTGTAATTTACATCTGATATTATTTGGTTATCTCAGGAAATGTTATGCTTTACTTTTTTAGGGCGCAGATATACCGAGGAAGAAGAGATCCCCACCATCACCATTACCTGTGAGGGTGAGTTAAAGACAGGAGTACAGCAGAAATCGAAGAGGAGAGTTGTGAATAAGTGCTTGGATTTTATTGAACTTCTTCATTTTTCATTTGAACAAACACAAGTTAAAAATGTCTTTTTTCTTTATTTCTTTCAGGGGTAAGGATACGGATTCAGTTGGAATGGAGGAAACACCAGTTGCTTTTAACGGGGAGGTGGATGCTCTATTTATGTGAGTCAACCATTTGTTCTCACTTGATAATAAGACTAGAGGGATACTTATTTTAGTGCATGCTTATCACCCAAATTCTACCTTAACCTTATGAGGAAACATAGTTCATCCCCGTTAAATTAATTTTCAAAATTTTAGGACGCTGAGACATCTGTGGAGGATAGGTCTCTGCAATCAAAACTGTCACAGGTGAGTACAGAACTTTGGTGAATAGCAGATTTAGATAAGAAAATTTCCACTTTGTTACTTATCCCACTTCTTCATTTGTAAAAACATTAGTGTAAAAGGTCTCCCTTTTGTTTCTTTCATGTCTAAGGAAACGGATTCCGTTCATTTGGAGGAAGCACCAGTTGTTTTGAACGGGGAGGTGGACAGGCTTTGACCTATTTATGTGAGTCGACCATTTGTTCTCACTCGATATTAGACAAGACCGATACTTAATTTAGTCCATGCTAATCACCCAAATTCCACTGTTTCCTTACTCGGAAACATATTTTATTCCGAGCAATTTAATGTTTACAATTTTAGGACGCTGAGACGTCTGCGGAGGACGGGGCCCACGATCACAACTGCCACGGGTGAGTTCATAACTTCAGTGAATAGCAGATTAGGAAAGAAATTTTTTATTATGTTCCCAGGTTTTACCCCACTTCTTTGTTTTATCTTCGTGCAAACATATGTTGATAATGTCTCTCATTATTCTTGTTTCATATTTAAGCACACGGATATAGTGAAATTGGGGGAGACTCCAGAGGTGATTATCCTGGATTTGGAGGCTTAGTTGAATACCTCTGTGAGTCCATCAAACTTGTCGCCTATGGTGACACTTTTTTAACTTTCTTGAACTGTTATTTATCATTTATTTTATCATTCATCATTATTTATCAATCATTTAGCACGTATATAAGCGAAAAATAAAACCACTTTCACTGACCTCTTAATTATTGGTATATGATCCAATTTATCTTACATTTCTCAGCTAAGGTGGTAACTAAATGCTCGAAAAAAAATATCCAATAAAAATGGATACTGAATATTTACTACACAAAAATTTTGCATGTGTAAATGTTTGTAATGTAACACTTCTGAAGTGAAAGCTTCTTATGTCACACTTTTTTAACGTTCTTGAACCGTTATTTATCATTTATTTTATCATTCACCATTATTTACCATTCATTTAGCACGTATATAAGCGAAAAATAAAACCACTTTCACGGACCTCTTAAGTATTGGTATATGATCCAATTTATCTTAACATTTCTCAGCTATGGTGGTAACTAAATGATCGAAAAAAATATCCAATAAAAATCGATACTGAATATTTACAACACAATAATTTTGCATGTGTAAATATTTGTAATGTAACACTTCTGAAGTGAAAACTTCTTATGTCACACTGAGAGCTTTTGTAGGTGGGTAAAAGGCGTGTACTTGTGACTCGATTTTTTTTTTATGCGTTCAATTTGAGTAGCTTATTCGAATGTTGTGCCATAAAATTTGATGAGTGTTTACGACTATATATTGAAGAAATATAAAAAAGGAAACACTTGCATAACAGTTTTGTAGTGAAAACTTCTTAACTTTGAACTGGCGCACTTTTTTTCAGATTGGTAAAATAAACTGAACTTGCGTGACCGTCACCTCAAAATCGTCACTGCCTCGCTGTTAACGAAGGGAGGGGAATAAAGAGTTTTATATTTGCTCATTCGTCATGCATGAAAATATATTCTGAAGCAGAAAGAATTGCTATGTTTAGTGTTGACCTTACTCTGTCAATTTTGTTCTAAGCAGTAGTTATAAAAATTATTTTCTTGAATTTCTGTTAGTATCTTGGCTTTTCCGAGTTTAAATTTGTAATCCAGTTTGTTGCATAGGCTTCTTGTACATTTTTTAACATCAATCCATGTCAAAAAGTTTTCAAATAAAAAGTTTTCACATCCAACGGCAGTCCCACGACTGCCATGTTTTTTCTAGAATGGCAGCTACTTGACCTTTGCAACTGGAATTTACATTTGTGTTGCTCGTTCACTTTTGTTTTTAAAGAAATGCAAAGTAAGTTTTTGGCATAATTTGTATAACATGTTGAGTTTTCTTCCATGGCTTGGTGCATACTCAAGCCCTTAGTTCAAGGAAGTAGGGACTTCTACTCTGTATAAGTTTAGTTGGTTCTAATATTATTCATTTCTTATCTAGTGCTCCGAGCTGTGTGGTCACAAGGAAAAGCAGAGGTGTTGTGTCAGATAGGAGATGTTGAAATAGACAGCTTTGAAGGATCCTGGTCAGCCTGATACGATGGAGACCGTCAGAGGTGTAGCTTCCTGTGTCGGCAGCCAGACCTAAAATATGGGTAAGTTTGTCTGCCATTTCACATGGAGCAATAAAATTTATCGTTTAGCCACTACCAGCCATGGGATGAACTTGGGAGTTTTTAATCCTTATATTAAAAGGTTATTACTGTATTTGCACGAATCTAAGACGAACACGATTCTAAGCCGACCCCCCCTTTTTTGGAATTACGCTTGGGAAAAAAAGTTTTCCTAATAACGATACGAATAAGATATGAATGCGGGAATGTTTGGCTAGGTTGCCTATGTCCCAGGAAACGCAGGCTTTTTGGCGCGTAATTATGATTAGATTTTAGCGCGTAATATTTCTTACAGGAATATTTCTTCGCAGGGGCCATGGTCCGAATACGAATAAAATTAAACTGGTGAAAATAAAACCTGACTTTATTAAACCCACACGGAAAACATCCCGTAGTTTGAAGTCAAGCCACCCTAGAAAGTAGGGAACCACTCGTACGAGGTGAAGTTCGGAACTGATCCTATCGCGTTCGGCGTACGCGACGGGAAATGGTCAATGCGGGAACGATGGATCGGGATTCCGAGGTATAACTTTTCTTTTGAAAGCGGCATTGCAATGAATATTCTCTGCCATCGTGATACTCTGAAAGGCACGGTTAATGCCAACTGAATCGATCTCTCTAATTGGAGGCAAATCATGTTGCCTTCTTACCGTTGCTCTGAGAAAAATGCAACGACTTTGTAGCAGTTTATTCCGCGACATTGAGGCTTTAGTGTTACAATTTAGGTAAATTGTAACCAATCACGCGATCATTTTTTGAGTTGACTGAGCTATATCTAAAATGGAGCCGAACCAAAGGAAAAGCAGGCAATCTCGCGAATAAGGCACAAGTGAACCCGGCGCGCCGCGGCGACTGATGAGCACACACCGAATCTTTGCCTGCTGCCCAAAACTGAAATATTTTTTTTTACTTGAACGCAAAATTAATTATGCTAACTTACTGCTCATCTATTTTGACGTTGATTTTTCGTTGTATAGCTATCAGGTGGCAAACTCATATGACCACGCTTTTTCCGGCGTAAATTATGCAACCCGATTGACGTCGAGAATTTCGCATCCGATTGTAAGACGAACCCTCTTTTCTGCATGAGTTGGGAGGGAAAAAAACCTCGTCTTAGATTCGTGCA
Source organism: Ischnura elegans (assembly GCF_921293095.1). Classification (NCBI taxonomy): domain Eukaryota; kingdom Metazoa; phylum Arthropoda; class Insecta; order Odonata; family Coenagrionidae; genus Ischnura; species Ischnura elegans. The sequence continues at coordinate 463,751 of NW_025791659.1, read as the reverse complement.
AATACGGTAATTGCTCTGTAAAAATTACACAGGTCAACAGTGGTTTTGGTGCCGGAGCTTTTAAGGTGATTTCAAGTGTAATTGGGGTGCTGAATCCAAATATGATATTTGTTGTTTCCTATCAGCTCTAGTTTTCAAGATACAGATATGTTGTTACTTATGCAAAAAGATGTTCAATATGACGATTTGGGATAATTACATAAATGATAAAACCCACTAAATATAAAGACTTGATTTATGTATAGGAATGTTAAATCACCTACAATTACAATAGTTTTAAAATAGAATTGAATGTAAATAGTAACATTTTTAATGAAATTACACAATTTAAAAGAAAAGACGAAAAAATGTCACTCAACACTTCGAATGCTTCTTTTGCGTGATTTTCTTGCGTGCACTTTGTTGAAACACTCGTTTTAAGCACCAGAAGTAATCTGCCATCATATGGTTACCCCATCTTCCTTGGTAGCGATCTTCCATTGTTTTGATTTCCTAGTGAAATCTTTCACCATTTTTTTCTCTTGGTCGCCTAAATTTTCAGGAAAACAGTCAAAGCGCCTATATAGGTAGTGAACTTTTATGCTCATATTACATCCTAGTGATTTAAACTTAGACAGCATATTGTTTACCAGCTCGAGATAATTCTACCGTTTTAGTTTGTGATTCAGTTTGTGTTTTTTTTTTCCTCAGAAAACAAGAAAAATTTTTATTACCTCAACAAATGAAAGCCAACTGTTTTTTTCAATCTCATTCTTTGACTTGACAAAAGCAGGATCCTTTGTTAGTTGTTTGACTTGTGGCCCATCAAAAATTCCAGCTTTAAGTTTTTCTATACCTATCTGTGGCATTTTTATTCTTATGTAGCCGAAGCATGGTCCATCCTTGTCAAGAGCCTTTATAAATTGCTTCATTAGGCCTAGTTTAACATGAAGGGGCGGTAAGGTGATTTTCTCCCGTTCTCCCGAGACTCAGCAATAATGTTTTAACCCAGCAATTAAATCATTATTATTCCACAGTCATTATTCCACAGTTATGACTTGGGTCCTTTTCCACCGCGGATTTCCATATCCCTTAGTTGGATCTTTTCCCACTGTCTCCACCTGTACCTACGCCTGTCTCCCCTTCTTATAACACGCCAAATCCTCCCCAACCCCTTTCTCAAAGGTAAAAAGGTGATTTTCAAAGTAAATACTGCATAGTGGTTATGAATTAGTTTTTTTTATAAATTGATTTGAATTTGAAAAAAATTTCTGAATAATATCAAATATTTAAAAGACTCTAATCATAAAATTTGCGGTATCTAAAAAAGTAAAGCTGTTACATAAAAACAGATAACATATTTGGATTCAACACCACGCATATTGTAAATACCAGCTCAAAAACTCCCGGCTCCAAAAAAAAAAAAACCTTTTTTTGTTGGCCTGTGTTATCAGACCACCATGTGGTGTCTTCCTTCATAATAAGGTGTTGAAAAAGTGGTATTTTTCCAGAATAAAACCAGCAGATCTGTGGTTTTCAGTGATTATATCATAAAACCGTGCCCAAAAATTTCTTACTCTACACCTTCATGTTATGGTCTACGGTACTTAAAATTTTGTTAATATTTCATCCTGAAAGTGTTGTTGATTTTTGCATATGAAAGTGTCACTTTTTAACAAAATGTGTATGAAGTCAGTGGGACTGGAAAATTGGCACTTCTTTAAATCTAGTTTTGTAATTTCAAACCTTTTTCGCGAAGAATTGCATCAGAATTTCAGGACATGATTGGGTCTTATAATAGACATTCCAAAAGCAGGTAGTGGTACCACAAATGGTGGAAATACGTGCGAGACTTTTCTTCTCAAATCCAAAGCTATCAGCGGAAATTAGTAGTGCGCAAAAAAATCAATTACTTGTATGTTTCATTATCTTCAACCCTTTCACTGCTATGAACGTATCTAGTATGTTGGCACGGCAGACTGCGGTGAACGTACTTTTTCTTCCTCCCTACCACGCACATTCGCCCAAGCAATCCAAAAGGTTGCTAATCCGGGACCCTTTCCTCGATGAGCTCACCCTTGCTGGGCCTTATCTTCAACCCTCCCAGCCGGGGGCCTCCTTCCCCAAAATTGACCGCTCTGACAGCAATTTGAAAATCAATCAGTCCATCCCATCATCAAGAAATGATTGTTTTCATTGCACTCCTGCTTTTAAAGCAATCTTGTTCGTCTTTGAACCATGTTTCTGCGATAAAGATAACGATTTTGTTAACTTTGCTAAAGTGGCCATTTTCTGGGTTATGCCTCGAAGTAGTTCCTAAGTCATTGATTGTACTTGTATGAATATAATAAGCAGCTAACCTGCAGCACTTTTAATATTAAAATTAGGGAATTTCTTATGTCTCCACCATTTTGTTTTAGAAAAGCCCCTGATTGTTCTAAAAAAGAGCATATTCCATTTTTATTGAAATACACATCAGTACAAATATTTTTGATTCTAATGTTTTGAAAAAAAATTTCAAATTTAGTAGAAATGGCTAGATTTTTCAGTGGGGTTTTCTAACTAGTGGCCGGTTTCAATGTGTTAAAAGCAATGAGTAAATGAGAGTAGTTGAATGATTTACAAAATGAGCTCTAGATTACTACCATACGAGATAGTTCATTAAATTTATCTTACGTTTCAATTTCCCGGCTCCTCAACTCCGCACAGCAAAATCTTCATTTCTGGAAATAAATGACCATGAATTAATCTACCTTCAAAATGTTCCTAGAATGCGCCTTCATGAAGTCCGAGTCAGCCATTGTGAAATTGTGAAAAAGCCAGTGTGCATTGTAAAGTCTTAAAAGCCATTCGCAACTGTTTTTGACACACACTTAATGTTATGAATCAGTATCATCGTAGGTGATTTGTTATGGTTTTAACTGTTTCTTATTGCCATGGAGGGAATTTGCTTACCCACACTCTGACATAACAGGACGTTTTTATAGCGTGAAAGAATTTACTGATATTGTGGACTTTGAAGCTCTGTAGAAACAAGAATATTGAGAAATATAAATTCATATTTTGCAAACCTTAACCTTTTCCCTACTGTACACGTATATATACGTGTGAGATTTTCCCGGCCAGCAGAACAAAAGCCGTATATATACGTTTTCTACCTCTCCCCCTTTTAGGACGGTCGTGGGTTTACGACATCTTTGCCTCCAGACCCAAGGCTTCTGGGTTTAGGATTAACTCCTGGAATCCGGGAGAAGGTGCCGCGACCCTTATAACCCCTCTCAGCGGTAAGGGACAGCGGTCATACAATTATTTATACAGTCAAATTTCGAAATAAATATTTGTTAATTTCTCAGGAAATATACACTAAGAATAGAATTATTTGTCTTCTGAGAAGCGTTTACAATTTATAAACAAAACATGACAAATATTAACTTATATTTCGAGTTATGTATAAACATTAACATGGAAATTGTTGCTGCGTTACATGTGTAGTAATGGCCTTAAATGTGTAAATACAATTTTTAATCGAAATTCTGGCCTTAGAACTTCGTTTAAAATTTGACAATGCTCAGATAAAAATGAGGAATACAATGCAAAGCCTGCAATTTACGTCCAAGCAACTATTATCCATTTGCTAAATACATATAAGCAATACATAAGTTGACCGCGAACCAATGCTGAAGTATGGTCGTAAACCCGGAAAGGAGGGAGTACAACTACTCTCAGAGTCCGAGATAATGCGAAGTCCCTGTGTGGAGGTGTCGATAAAGGTTCAGTGAGACCCTTATTAACGAATGCCCTCCAAATATGCTCCGTACCACGAGAAAGAAGAGTCTCTTGGGGCTCAGTACAGCAGTCATGCTAAGACGAAAACTCCACCGTCTCGAAAGGGTTAAACAATTTCCCACTATCGGAAACAGTACATTTATGAAATTATGAAGAAATATCATGTCTCCACGGAGGACGACTCGTCACTTATGTTTCATTACCTCTTTCCTCACCAACTCTGCATGCCTCCTGGAGGGTTGACCCTCAAGGGATAACTTCTATCCCGAGGCGTGAGAGGCTACGGGATATGTCCCCAGACAAACACATCAGGGCATTTAGCAAACACATCAGGGTGAAGGTGCTGTACATGGCGAGCCATTTGCGTCTTGAACCTCTTCCCACAGATAGGGCAGGGCTTCAGTGAGCCTCTGTTATGGTCGTTTCTGTTTGTTATTGCCATGGAGCGAATCTGCTTACTCGCTCTCTGACGTCACCGGATGTTTTCGTAGCGCTAAAGAATTAAGTGATTTTTGTGGACTTTGAAGCTCTGTAGTAACAAGAATATTGAGAATTATGCAGTCATATTTTGCGAACCTTATTAACTTCAACTTATATATCGATTCATGTAGAAAATAGCCACTTTTTCAACAGCCAATGATTTACAGAGTGACATTGAGTCAGATAGGGTGATATCGGATGACGATTGTTTTAAAATTCGTTTTAGTGGTACATGTAAGTGACCATTATTGAAATTGAAACATTTCTCTCCTCAATGCCCTTTGTATCGGTCAATTTATTTCATCTAGTGTGATTAATCAAATAATTGGATACCAAAAATATAAGTGTGAGTATTTTTTCCGATTTCGGCATCTCGCTGACTATGATGATGGTCGTGGATTCGAATCTAGTCAATTTAATGTTGTTAGTTCCTTCATGCCATTTATCTATAACTTATGTATGTTCTACCATAAAAGTGACACTGTTTTCAGTTCTTCATTAGCCACAACTTACTGCCTGTCGCAATGACAGCTATACTATAGGTTTTTTCTCAAAATTGTTTGAATAATAGCTCAAATATTTTTAAAATAAAGGGATAGCATAAAAATAATGCCGAAACGGGATTCAAGTGATTCAAATCTGCTACCAAATTTCATTTTTGAAATTACGATATTATAATTTTTTTCCAGCTTCTTTCGATTTGAGACTGTGCGTCATTGACGTCTCAATGAGCAAGTACTAAGCCTTCTCTAACCAGTGGCATTTCCTCCTTTACTCCAATCCCAAATGCCGGCTATGGTAGGGCCCCTCTTATTTTGGTTTATTTAACAGTAGCGACTCACTTCCCGTGCTGGAACCCCAACCCAATAGGATTTCCATCTCATTATTTGCTAACGCCCCAAACTGAACCACTTCACATTATATCCTTACCGCTGCGCAATTGTTTCCATTTCTATAAATAGAAGATGAAAATTTTTCACTACAATTGCCAACTACAATGGAAGTATTGGATGGATACACAAGTAACCATTAATCACAATGACATCTATATTGTAGATTTTCTTAAAATTATTTAAATAGAGGCTGGTGAAAAAATTCCAAAATGAAGGGATAGCATCAAAATATCACCATTTCCAACAGTGTGTGGCAGTATAACTCGTTAGCATGCATGACGTTTTTTCAATCAAGTGGGAATCCAACTGCATGCTGCATATTCATGATTGTTCACACCTGGCCAAACAGCCTAGATGTTGCTCGTAGGGTGATTTCATTATTTTATCTAACAGCGTACGGTGGTATAATTTGTCAGCATGAGTGACGTTTTCGCAAGAATGTCAATTCCAATACTGTTTCCCCATGTTTTGCACATAGTTAGTTAGATTAGTTCTTGTGACATATCGTCCCAAACCGATTGTAACTGTACCACTGCAACAGCTAACCCATTCCTTCCCAATGCCGCGAGAACGCAAGGCAAACTTTGCAATTTCTCTTCTCCGTATGTGTCCCTTTTTTTGCTTCTCCATGAGATATGTAAAATGCTTTTTGGATTACCTTTCATCTTTTTTATTTTTTATTTTTAGAAGTGGGGGAAGCGGTGGAGGACAAAGGGGGGGCTAGGTCGCATGCAAACGTCATTCGCGTCTCGACAACACAAACAATGCAAAGGAAAGCATTTAGTGAACTTTCGCAAACCCTGCTGCTCTCCGAGGCATAATGACATTGTATGGTCAATATATAATTAAATGTCTTATAAATGTAAAAATGAACCTGGACAGCCATAAAACTGGTCGTGACGTTCACCATCATAACACTAGGCTAAAAAATAATCTCTTTCAGCCTCAATGTAGGCTGTCAACAACAACCGAGTCTTTTGACCATATATAACTGTGCCTTTTCAACCACCTACCTCGAGAGGCCAGAGACTGTTCATTACCCAAGTTTAAGCGTTGTCTCCACCTGTGGATATTTAGCCAAGCTTTCTACTCTATGAATGAATTTCATGAATGCAGTACTCAGAATTGTATTATTTAGCTCTAGTATATCATTGACTTTGACGAAGACTATTGCATTGTATTGTGTTTAACGTCGAATAAATCATTATTATTATTATAATTTTAGTAGCGGACCATGGAAGGGCCAGTGATGTTCGGACATCAGCTCTTGGGCGACTCCCATATGGTGCGCTTGGGTGCGCATTTGGGGTGGCGGTTGGAGGGAGGTAAGTACATACTCATACTATGATGAAATACCTTCTCCAATAATTTCTCCTCATATTCATCCCCTGTGATTTCTTACAACAGTTCGCCCTGCCCGCATCGGCTTGTGTGTATCGGGGCAGAAAGTCATCCAATTGAGGAGACTCGTGGATTACCACATATATTTTGTGAGGCCTGTGATCGTCCTCATCGGGTCGAACGACCTCCGTAATGTAAGTGTTCCTATTTCCACTTTTCCGTGAAAGAGAGCGTCAGCGGACTCCAACTCCTCTCTCATGGAGAATAATGTATTATTTTTCCCCCTTCATCCAGGATTGCTTATATCGCACCTTGAGAGCCGACATACATCGCTTGATCATGAAGCTGCGGGTGTTGGCCCCTGGAGTAACCTTTCTTACTATACCTCCAGCGCCAGCTATGTGGAGTAATGTAATATACAGGAGGCACGTACTGGCGCTGGGACGGTGGCTACACCGGTACAACAGATGTAAGATATTACACAGTATTCGAATTCACGCATGCTGCCTGACGTTAACCGATTCTCTCATAACTGACTTCCTTTACAGGGGGACTCCGGGTCGTAGATATTACGACTCCTTTTCTTCTCTAGCACGGTGGGGTAGACGTAAGATTTTTTGAGAGGTTAGTATTTCATTCTCATATGCTTTTTCCAATGCCCACTTAAGGTTGTTTTCATTTCCTTTCCTTCTTCCGTACAGGTATATGGGTAAAGGTAATCGTCGCCGTCCCGACGGTGTCCACCTTAATCAGAGGGGGATGGAGGTGGTGATGGAATGCTTGCTTGCTTCTCTCATTACTGACTTCCCTTCCAGGGGGGGATTTAGACACACCTTTCCTTCTCCAGCACGGTGTGATGGATGGCAGCTTTTTCGAGAGGTGAGTGTTCAATTCCATACATGCCGAAGGTTTGAAAAATGCAAATTTTAACCTGATTTTTACCTATTGTAGATAAAAGTACGTATGAGAACAATATGTGAAAGAAAAAAGACAATGTATCTTTTGCCAATTTTTAATTACGAGGTGTTCTAAAAATGGAATACTAGGTAAATCCACTACTATAAGGAACTCAATGGTAACTGGCAAAACATTAGTTTCAGACAGTTATTAACTAACTCCATACCTTGGTTTGACAAGGTTCTAACTAAAATTTTTGCAAAATTTGGTGTTTTCACTCAAGATAGCTAAGTTTATGTTTCTCTATGTGTTGCACCGGTTTTTATTCCTCTATGTAAAATAATAACAGATTTAGAACAGTGACAAAGTTCCAACAGCAAGGAGGAAAAAATAATATTTGGTGTGAAAAGGTTCTAACTGCATTTTACTTATTTTATTACTCATATAAACTTGTATAAAAATAAAATGAATAACATATTTTCTTAAAGTAATAATTACTAGTGTATCTAGTGGATCACTAGTGTATGTGCCAACAATCAAAAATAAATTCCTAGTAATAATAGCAATAGAGCAGTTTAAAAATTTGACAAGGTTTTTCTCAAAACCAGCTGATGGTCAGTTAGAACCTTGTCAAGCCAAGGTAGCGTACTATTAAGAGAGATATCCAGGTGAACACTTGACATGCAATTATAAATTGCATATTTTTACATTAAAAAGTGTTATTTTTGTGACATGGGACACAGCAAATTTGCTTTCCTTGCTTTCCTATCCTATGATTCAAGCTGTCATGATTTGAGTCAAGTTTAGGATTCATAGATGGTCTCCCTATCCCACCAGGCTCAGCAGTATTACCATATGTCTCTATGTAGTGACAGACCACACGGCGACGGTATGCAAGAAGATCCATTGGCTTCACATCTTTTATTTTATGCAATTGCCAAGCATTTTGTAAAGCCAGCAGTAAAATAACGGAAGGCTAATGGAAGGAAGAGTATCATTTCTTTCCATGGATTAATTCTTGTTACTTGTCAATATTTTCATCAGCTCAGTCCACTCCTCCCATGTACACCCATGTCTCGTATAGCGTAAGGGATGCGTTCCTTGGGGTCTTTGCCCTATACAAATTTGCGTTATACAAGAGCATTTCAACATTGGGAAGATAGGGATGCGTTCCTGGTAGCATAGGTCTTGGGTATTGAATTTCCTCTAAAACATCTGTATTCCCATAAATAGCCTTAGAAAATATTATTTATATATAATTTTTATAGTTTAAAACATCTTTAAAGATAGTATGCACACATTCAAAGACTTTCATTTGCGTTTAAAGAAATTCTTACGTGCTTTTGAAATTCCCTCCTGTCCTGAGGGTGGACTAACATCTGCTGTCTCAGGGGATCGTAATGCGTTGCCGGCTGTTGACGATTATTTAAAACAACTATTTTTTAACTCAGGCCCTTTTGTCGCTCATCGAAATGACAGGAAAATGCTACTTAGAATGCCATTTCATAGCTAGTGAAGTTTATGAATGATAAATCATTTTAATTTGAAGTCCTCCAAGTCATTTGCAGCTACGTGAAACAGTCTTTAAATGCCTTGAAACCTGACCCAGGTTTTCCTTCCCTGAAAATGAATTAACGAGATTGCATTCTTTTCCAAAATAAACCGTCTCGTTAACACAAAACACTAGTCGAGGGGGAAAGGAGTCACTCTCAATCACAGCTTGGAGTTCATCAGAAAATGTTGTGGTGACTGTGCTATCAACACTTGCAGATTCAACTGATATCGCGGCACTGAAAATACCTGCTTGCCGTTGAAATTCTGGAACCAACCTGAGCTTTCACTAAACGTCTCGGAACGATTACCACTCTTGTCTTTTTGTACTGATTCACTATGAACTTTCCATATGTGTAGACTGCTTGGTTGAAGTTGGCGGCTGAGGTCACTGATGTTTTAACTTCGTCTTTATTCAGAATAAGGCATCGTGCGTTTAGACTTCCGCGCAATATCGCTTTGACGCTCTCCATTTTCAAAGCAATTGACCTCTTTCTATTCCTCTTCTAGGTTTTTAGTTTTTCATGATAAATTCTTGATTTTTCTACACGCATTCTTATTTTTTGCCATATTCTCTTGGTTTTTACTCTGTATGGCTCCATCTATATCACCTTCCACTGCTGAACTGTATTTCTGAGTCGCAGAAGGCCTACTTGCGGGGAGGGAACGAAGCCATTGTGTTTGAGAATTCATAGCGGACCCTTTTATGTGTTGATGCTATTCATGCGCCACTCGGACACCGCTCCATTTCTCCCCCGTGAATACCGATGACCTTTAGGCTTTAGCATAGACCCTCTACCTGGAAGTCAATCGCCCAATAACCTATGAGGGCAAACATACGTCTCAAACCATATTGCTGAAAAAAAAATCCATTTCCACTAGCCCCATGCTTAATTAACGATCTAAATTACTAATTATCATTCTGTTAAGTAGACCAGATAAATTACTCTGGACCCAATGACGAGTAATACTTTTGGCCATTGCACAGCAATGGATTTTGATTAATATATATGAAATGCGTAAAATGATAGAAATTTCGTGTGTACTTAAATGCAAGGTCACGTTTTATCACGAGAGCATTTAAGATTTTTGATTAGGCTACACTGCATTGCAATGTTTCCCCGAGGAATGAATTTGCGCTATACGAGACATGGGTGTACTGATTATAGACCTTGATTTAATTATGTTGATTCACCCAGGCCAGGATTTTGGCTGATTTCCAAAGCTGCATATTAAAGCCAGGAGAGATGAATTCAATGTATTTCTCGAAGCTTGGAGAAGAACTTAAAGCTTAGCAGTATGGTTATAACCAGTAATTATGAGTAATCTAAATGTGATGGGAATTGTTTATGCTAATTTGTAGCCTTGATCAATAATATTATACCATTTTCCCGAACTGAAGGCGGCTGGGTGGAAAATAGAAAGTAGCCAATGGGAAGCGCTGCCCCTTCCACCTCTCCCTTCCCCTCCATCCCCTTCCCTTTTCCCCTCCGCTCCCGTCCATCCGGTCGACCGGTGTTGCCAGCCTTGGGAGTAACGGTACTTTCGGGGGCAGCAGAACGAGCGCTCGGCGATCTCCAAAGATTCGGCTTGGCAACACTGCCAGCTGGAGAGCGATGTGCACTCCACGGAGTTCGGAGAGAGACTGCGGGCTCTTGCACACTTTCTCCTGTCGCTCTTCTGTGATTGGCTAGAAGAGTGGGTGGGTTGCGAGCACGCTCAAGGTCAGCCGCAGTCAGTTCAGGAAAATGGTATACAAACTGATCAGCAATCGTTGCTCTCAACAATCAATTCAAATTTCCTCCTGGAATACGTTGATGCAAATGGCGCAAAGCAGTTTTTCGTGTTTTTCACTGTGTTCCACCAATTATAAAAATCTGCACGACATTAGGAATATACTTTGATGTAGGGGTAACAATATACATTTTTTTCGGCGTGTCAACTCTTTCATAAATTTTTAAATTTAATTTTGAATATTTCAAACTATTTAAAAGTTTAGTTTTCAAACTCAAAATTTTGAAAAATAAAATCATGGTGGTAGAAAGTTTTTGTTTTTACTTTTTAAAATCAAGATAACAACATTAAAAAAATAAAAACTGGAGATATGGTCAAAAAAATGAAAACCGTTTTTCAATTTTTTTGGGGTTATAATCCATAGTTGTCCAAACTGAAATATAGGGGAAACACATAATTTGTGATGCACTTCAAGTGTATATTTATTTTTTTCCAAACATCGGGGGGCACTTTTCGCAATTTTAACCGGCTAGACCCTTTGCTATTCGACCCATCTGAAGTTTTTTCATTATAATTCTAGAAAGTTATCCCAAAACCATGAGTAAATCGTATTTGTAATTATTTTACGACAAAATATTATTTCATCAAAAATAAATAAAATTTTGTAATTTTTCAATGCTCATAATTTTATATAGATATGTTTATACAAAACAAGTTGAACAATATGGAGGTTAGATGATAATCAAAGTTGATTAAAATGTTTGTATAGCCGGTTGCGTGTCACACTGAGAGAATCATATTTTATTACATTGCGAGGGCTTTTCTTCATAGGAGTTATTAATCGGATATTTATCAAACTTCACTACAAATCTACACTTGGAGTGTGGCTAACAGAGTAATGTATATCTTTGCATGTAAATCATTACAATGTCGCTCCTATAAAAATACTGGTAATGTTTAAAAATAAAAATTAAACATCTAACCTTAGCGACTCCAACATTTGTTCATGTGATGGTGCACTCTGATAATATGAAAGCTAGAGTTCTGTTTAACCCTTTCGCGCCGGACCTTGGTTCAGGGAAATTCTTCCTCAATACGAGCCTCTTGAAAGTTTTCTTTACTCCCTTGTACAAAGGGTTTTCATGTCAACTGAAGGCAGTGGTTCCCTCCCTAACCATTTTTGGACCCGACTCAGAGGGCGCCGACCCCTTTCCTCGGCCTCTGTCCCAGACCCTAGAAGGATTAAAAGCCCCTTCCTGGCACGAGTTCGCTGTCAACTGGCTAAAATATTAATGCAAAATATATTCAAATATTTGTTGCTCGCACTGATTTTTTTACATTCAAAATGTATTTTGTGTTTTTTCTGAGCGTGCAGAAATTTAAACGAAGTTCTAACGTTGATTTAGACGGATTTAATGTATTTACTAGTGCTTCTATAACTCCGTTGAGATTAACATAAGAATTTTGTTTGAAGTTTCCATGTGGTCAGCAAAAAAAAGATGAATTCATTTCTAGCATTGAATTTCAAAAGTAAGCTACAAATATTTTTTTTGAAAACACACTGAAAATAACAGTAGTTGACCGCGTGGAGAGGATAGGAAAGGGTCAACCTGAGCGGCCGAAGATGGGACTGGGCGAGCGCTAAGGCGGATCGTGAGGGGCGACGGCGCCCGTGGGTCTATTGTGTCCATCACTTCACTTTTTTTGACCTGTGCCGCACAGGTGTGGCATTCGTTGGTTAGGATAAGAAAATTCAGGACGCACTGGTGTGGCATCTGTTGCTTATGGAAGAAAATCCTCGCCGCACAGGTGAGGCATTCGGTGCGAAAGGGTTAAAATTTGTGACCGATCAGTAGAACATCCAGAATGTCATTCTTGGCATTGATTTTCAGTAAATGCAGAATGTACATTTTTAGTTATTCGAAGTTACATACAATTAAGTGACCATGAGCACCTGAAGTGGAACTTGTGCGGGAAGGGAAGACTTGTGGGAAGTGCCTGAATGGGCCGAGATAAACAAGGACAATAGGAAACGGTCGAACCTTTCGCGCCTAGTGACCCAAATTGTGCTTGGGACTCACTTGGCATGCTTGACTGCAACGCCATGTAAACACAGCCTTTGGCCTTCAGCTTAGAAAAATTCAAGCTGTGAAAACATGGACTTTGACCTTAAGTGTTGGAAAATTCAAGCTGTGGAAAGACGGCCTTCGCAGGGACAGGGTTGACACAAAAAATCGTATTAAACAATATTTATTGATGTGTCGAAGGACCAGTGATGATCAGGTTGATGGAATTGCAGCAGTTGTTGTCCAGGCATATCGCTACAACAAAAAGCATTGAAGTAGATCATGCAAGCTGTGGTAGACGGGAGAGAGAAATATTGGCTTGGCTGACGCCAAAAGAGAGAGTGCGTTGGCTTGACCAGTCACTGCATCACTTTGTGGCATGAGGGTATTGAGGATTGAGAGTTTCAAGTGAAGTTCTAGTATTGACATCAAAGGAAGTCCGTTTAGTCCCAAATCAGTCGATGTGGAGTAGAAAAATATACTAAATCCATTAGCATGAACATTTGGACTAAGTTTGAAATTTCTTCTTACTCATAAAAATGTAGGGAATTAATTTTATATTTTCCAAAATCAAAGGGAGCAACAAGTACATGCTTATATGAAACACGACCACCTCATTCACTTGAGACTGTGGACTCGGAAAGGAGGGGATCTTTGTCCTCCTGAGTTGGGTCCCAGCCTTAGGATGGGTGCAAACCTCTGCCTTCTGTCGGTGGGAGAAAGCTTCTGAAAAGGGAGTGCATAAAATTTTCAAGAGATTCTTAAAGTGGTAGATTTTCCCTACATTAGGTTCCAGCAGTAAATGGTTGAAGTAGCCGGTACTTCCTTAAACATATGCTTTCCAGCTCCGCATACGAAAATAGGGGTGTTGCATATCGTCAGGATGAGCTGGATATAAGGTTTGTGGAAAAGTGGTTTTATTTAAAGTGGCTCATTACCTGCATGTACAGACATCAGAATTTCACGTGCATTATTTTTAAATTGGAAATGATATCCTCTGTTGCTGTAGCTGTGAAGATTATATTTCTGCAAAATATGAGGCTGAATTCAGAAACAAACAGTTGTGAAGAATAATTTCTTGCAATTGGAGGACGGTGAATAATTGTTTGTGTGTACTATGTAAGCGGAAGGGTCATATTAGTGTGATCATGCCCATACAAGCACAGTAAGTTGCCTTTAATTCAGATATAATTGGGTAGTTTCCTTCATCAAAGAAAACGAAAGTCATTGATTGCGATTCATTACCCACCATTAGTGTATTCATAATGCACAAATTATTTGGTTATTGAAATACCGGTTTAGACAAATGGCAAGGGTCAAATTTTATCCTCATTTGAAAAAGGCCAGATTGGTGCCCATGCGATTCCACTCCACGTGACATCACAGGGACCTAGTTTCTACACGAGAGGATAGGAGTTCTACATCGTCTGAAGTTACCAATGCATGCATGAGGCACAGAGCTCAGGGAAACATGTCTTAATAATAACCTATTAAAACTGGCTAAGGTCGGAAAGTTTTCTTCGTTAATATAAACCTTTTTTAAGCCAAGCGCTACCTTCCAGCAAGGTACTCAGCTACCCGCTGGCAGCCTGCGACGTATCAGCGCTAAGCCTCGCCTCAAGGTCACCTCACCGGGCAGGAGGGGGAACCAGAAATATGACGTACGGAGATATTTCCCGACATTCATACTTGAGCGTCGCGTTTTCTCGTGTAAATTTTCACTTTTCATTTTATCGCAAAAAATAGATATTGTCATTTAAAAATCTAAAAGCGTGAAATACGTACTCCAGGAGTAATAATCTTTCGATTAAGGCAATAAAAAAATAATAGGAAACCACCCTATTAAGATAATATGTCCCGTAACATATTTTCAAAGTTTTTTACGTTTCTTTGCATTATAATATCGGTGTTTGTATAAAAAACAGTTGGTATTGGATCTATGTCACCTACCTCAACAATTTCAGGCATGACTGGTGCAGAATTGGCTGAAAAAAACATTTAAATCAGAACATTTATCACCAAAGCAGCATATGAAGAGGTTATGTGTTGCGGGTGTCCTAAGCTAGGCACAAATGGCCCTGGCATCACTGCAAGGTGTCAACAGGAACAAAATTTTTTCTGTTCATTTGGTTCCTCGGGCTACATTTTTCCATATGTCAAACTTTGAATTACCAAAAAAGGTTTTCTGATGACCGGCCCCTACTGCACAAATCAGTGCCATCTCTAGGCAGTGGCTAGAAGTGGTCAGTGGTTGTGTAGTCAAATCTGTGTCAGCTGTAAAATTACCTGTAGGATCTTAACTTGTTCGAACTGTGGTATACCTACATTAGAAAAATATTAAATATCCTAATATGCTTAATGGGTATCATCATCATTTAAACCCTTTTTGGCCATGCCATATTTAAGGAAATCGTTTTTAGTTTATCCAGCTCGTTTGTCTAATTATTGTCTTGCATTATTTACTTTGACGTTTCAGCTGGATTTCCTGAGATTCGTGAAAGGCAGAGCAGAGGCTAACTAGGGTAACAGGAGGTCTCTTCCCTCTGTCTATCCAAACATTGTTCGAATACACTGCAGAGAGGTGACCTGAGGCTCAACTCGAGGCTGTGAAGTGACGTATGGATGTTAACCCAGAAGTGCAGAGGCAGAAGGCATTCATCTCAATCCATGGGCAGCAGAGGCTGGCTGTAATGATAATGAAGCATTCCTGCCCTGCCTGCATACAACTTATCATCAAGAGAGGAATCCCATGGTGTGCATCTCTCGATTTCACTGCTGTCCTACCTCATTGTTTGGTACAATAGGAGAGCAATGGCTGTGAAAGAAAATAAAGTGGTCTTCATTTGAACTCTTTTACACAATACACCCCAAAAGAAAACAACCATTGGCTTATTTTGCTAATAAAGTGTTTATTGATTGTAATAAACAAAGAAATCTCGCCTTCATGTGTGCTTCTCTAAATACCCCTTATTAAAACTGTGCTACATTACTTCCATCTTTGTGGGCAACTTTCTTTTACAGGATGACTTCTACCAAGGGAGTGGTGATACAACTGAAGGCAAGTAAAGGTGAAGATATAAGTAACTATTTTGTGTCATGCCATGTTTCCTTGTAACGTGGTTATTCCTTAGCAATCTGCACATGATTCTGACTAACATGCATTCAAAGTGCATCACCTCACATTGGAAAAGAATTCATGCAAGTCATGTGATCGATATTGCTATCAGTTGTAACTACCATGTGTATTGTGAATTAGTCATTTAAAAGTATTTCTATGCTATGAGGTTCCACAAATGACAACCTTAGTTGCTTTTAAATGACCTTGAGAATAAAATGGTATCACTTTTCATTGGGTGAGCATTTATGAAGCAGTAATTGTTTAAGAAAAAATTCCCTGCGGATTGGGGATTTGAGAATACCTCCGCAGTATCCCTGCTTGTCGTAAGAGGCGACTAAAAGGGTTTGCAATAACTAAAACTATTTTATTGACTGCTTCTTTGTTATTAAAATTTGAAATTTTCACAAAAACTTCAGGAAGTACAAAGTTACTCAAAGCAGACCTTTGCCGATGCAGAACTTTCACTTATAATCGGCCAAATCTTATCTCCTTTTTAAAGCTGTTGCAAGCCTTATTTAGCAATATTTGAATTTTTTATTTGTCAGAGTAAGGTAGTTTAAGAACTTGGGCCAGTTCATCATACGCATAAGTTGCGGAATGGTTGGGTTCATTAATGGGTAGCAATCATTTAAGATGGTAATGTTGACCTTTACAATGCCTTTTAATTGTATTTTCGCAGTTGAAGACCTGGGTAGAATTATTGTTAATAGATACCAAGGTAATTAGTTTTCATTGTTGTTGGTAGCATGCGAGGTTTGAGCTGTTTAGGGAAGCATTCCCTGCGGATGGGGGATTTGAGAATACCTCCGCAGTATCCCTGCTTGTCGTAAGAGGCGACTTAAAGGGTTGCATTCGCTATAATTCTGAAATATTCTAATTCCTAGTAGTGATTACTTGGAACTAATGAATTTGGAACACGAAAGCACCCGGTAATGCAAAATGCATTACCAATCTCGGTGCAGGCTCATGCCATGTTTAATTCATCACAATCGAGTATTTTTCAAAGCTGTAAGAACCCTTGCTTAGCTATATTGTGTGGTTGAATTTTGGATTTTCTAAGAGATAGGGGTAACATGTAATCGCTTGTAGTAGCGTGTTCTATACGTGGGATACGGAGTGGTTCAGTTCACGTTGGACAGTGGTCGGATTTCATGGGGGTTGTTGGTGCATGTTCTTGGGTTGTGGAGTCCTGATGAAACTTCTCCGGATGGAAATCTGACGGGAACGAGTTTTACCACAGTACAAGATGGCACAAGAGACTAATAAGGTAAAGTGAGTGGGTGCAGTGCTTTAAAGATGGACGCTTCAGCTATGGCATTACTGCTGCTGAGTGGCACAACATTGGCTCTGTGCTGTGGTTTGAGACACTGTTTATATATGGGAAGCCTTACTCACTTGACTAGGTACTGGGGTATATAGTTGAGGCAAGCACATAGTACAGAGTAGTACAAGCACATAGTTAAGGGTTACAGCATTGACAGATGTCTTGTTGTCAGTGACTCATTGCAATATCTTTATCTGAATCGATCCAAGCATTTAGATGTTTTCAGAAGTAATCCTTTTCCTATGATGATAGAATTTCAACACATAACCATGGAAGGCTATATTTAACCAAAAAATGTACATAAAGAGACTCCGCTCAAAATTACATATGCTAGACATCTAATTGATTTTATAATATCTAGTTTGAACAGTGCTGGATAGTAATTGCTTAGGGAAGCATTCCCTGTGGATAGGGAATATGAGAATTATTCCATAGTATCCCTGTTTGCCGTACAATACGACTAAAAGGGTAACAGCACAATAGCGAGGTTGACCATTGAAGCGGTTCAATTATAAGTTGGTCCCACGTAAGACACTGCCTCCAAAAGGTGCCTGACACTCAAAGGTGGCACTGCCTTAAAGGTGCCTTTTTTAAGGCAAGGCACTGCCTTCATAAGGAACACACAAGGCGCCTATAAAGTGCCTATCATCTTCAAGCTAAATTGCGTCTTTTAGGCGCCTTGTGAAGGCACCTCAAAAAGGCTACTTGAAGGCTTTACTTTTACAGTGCCTTTAAAGTTGTACAATGGAATTGAAATTATAAAGCAATTTCCAGCACAAATATCGGCTGCACCAGTTACAATTTTTCCAATTTATATAAATACAGGGTTCTCAAGCATAGCATTAACATTAGTGGATAGGAAAGGAAAGTCGCCCTGCGGATAGGAAATATAAGAATGCTTCAATAGTATCCCTGCTTGTCGCATAATGCGGCTTAGGGTGCCTTCATAGCTCGGCGTTGCGTACTTGGGGGCGGAGCTAACTCGTATCGGTAACTCGGAGCCCTTCATAAACGAAAGGCAAAGATTGTTTGCTCCTAAAACTCGGCCTGGGGGCGTAACATATCATGATTCCGAGCCAAACGCACAATACAGATGTTGTTTTGTGAATTTTTATGCAATTTCATTTCTTTAAATATTCTACTTAACTATAAATAGCATTTGAAGTTAATAAATCGACCATCATGTCGATAATAATGCATGTAGTGATGGCCCTTTCCTATGCGTTATTATGATCTTTAAATTTTATTTCCTAACTCGGAATATTCGAAAAATGACTAATTACACACACTCGGTGAACATAGGTAACGTGGAATGTTACCAGGAATATTTATTAATGATGACAGTTGTTCAAACAGATTGTCCTAGTCGTGTTATCTAAATTGCTCCGAGTAGATCACGAGGCAAAATTATTTTATATAAATTAGAATTTAAACGACCGAAG
Source organism: Ischnura elegans (assembly GCF_921293095.1). Classification (NCBI taxonomy): domain Eukaryota; kingdom Metazoa; phylum Arthropoda; class Insecta; order Odonata; family Coenagrionidae; genus Ischnura; species Ischnura elegans. The sequence goes on along the minus strand of NW_025791659.1, from coordinate 445,140 downwards.
TAACCAACTTGGAGCTCTCACACTGTATTTAGCTTGTGATACCATTGTTGGATGCGGCGGACCATTTGGGTTTGGAACCTCTTGCCGCTAATTGGGCAGAAATATAAAATTCATATTTTGTGGAAAATAACCGTGGAGTAATTAATTGTACAGAATGAAAATTATTTGGATTTTCTCAATAAATTTTTTTTATCAATTAGAGAAAAGTTATGTAATCGGACGGAATCGTATCGTGATTTTTACGTATATTATTAAGTCATGTATGAGCTAAAGATTGTAAAAGCAATCAACTGCCATCGAGTAGCAAAAGAGGTGTTAGGATGATAGAATTATTATGCATAACAGGCGAAAAGGTAACTCATCCGGCCGCTATGTCCGCATGGCAACGGCTAAACTATATGTAAGGACTAGAAGGGTTGATATTTATGGCACTACGCTGCGTTTGCTCGCAATCTCTAACTTGAGTTAAGTATACTTAGGATAAGATATGTGTATCGGAATCAAGAACATCATACATTCCCTGTATAATTTTCTTCCTATTGTTAAGCATTAAAGCTTTGCATTTTACATTTTTCGAGTGCGCAAGATAATCTTGAAAACTTAAATAAATGCAGTACCTCCGTTAAAATTTGATCAGTGAATTCAAAATGAACGCGTTATTTCTCATTAAATCTGCGAATCGACTAATCGTTGCATTCTTCGGTAAACCTCCTTCTCATTTTAACACATAAGAAGTCGACGTTTGTCGTCCTTGGGGCTATTTTGCATAATGACTTTTTAATTTCTTGGATATTATTTCTGCTTATTTAATGATTGTTGTTTTTTAATTTTTACGGGTTATTATGCACTTCGACGTTAGTTAAAACTGGCGCACATCCAAAATCGCCTTTAATGGTTTTCTCTTTCCTTAACCTATGCTGAGATTTCATCAATGATACTCGATTCCTTTCATGGAAACAAAATAATGCATTTCTAAACTAAGAAAATCATTTTTGAGGCTATTAATCATTATTCCTAACATTTGTAGAACGTAACGAGCAATACCACAAAATTTTATGTATATTTCATTTATTCTGAACATTCCGAGTGACTTACACTGTGGAACTTGGTTATAACGCCATCAAAGGGACCAGAAGATTTTTAACGTTATATCCGAATGACGGTATAAAAAAATCACCCTTAAACCTGAGGGAAAGGACGAAGTAAAAACGCAAATGTTCTGCTATATACAACAAGGTTTACTGTGCTGTGACTTATAATCCACCGTAACTAACGAAACAAACAATACAATACAGTGTGCCTGCGTCAGTGGCCTTGTAGAATGTAGGGGTGGGGAGGGATAAGACCTAGGTATGCGGGACAGCCCCCGCTCCCTCCAGACACCAATTAAAGAAAAGAGTTACATCCCGTCAGCAGCTCAACGTCCAGCTTGTCACCAGTTTTTGCTTTTGATGTTTCTACACATGGTTTCTATGAACTTTGGGACATAATACAATCACAGTATCACTTTTGCAACCTAAGAACCGTAAAATATTTGAAGCTATACCCGAGCGCCGCAATATTTGTAAATATAAACGGGTTTTCGTACAATATGGAATGTTCAACTTTGGCTGGTCTGTATGAAATGTGCCGTTAAACCCGAGTTGACGTTACAGCAGATACCCTTATAACCAAGTTCCACTGTATACGCAACATTTAAAAGAGTTGCATCCCGTCACCAGCTCAACGTCCAGCTTGTCACCTGTTTTTGCTTTTAATGTTTCTACACGTGGTTTCTTTGGGACATAATACAATCGCACTACCACTTTTGTAACCTAAGAATCGCAAAGTATTTGACGCGTCGCTACATTTGTTGACGATATAAACGGGTTTTCGCACAATGTAAAATGGTCAATTTTGGCTGGTCTGCATAAAATGTAACGTTAAACCCGAGTTGATGCTACAGCCGATGCCGTTATAACAAAGTTCCACTGTGTATGAATGTAAGGTGAAGTCCGTACGTCCAACGCGTTGGACGATTTCACGCAGAAAATGTTGCGGGTTGCATCGGTTATGACGTCACATCTTTCTTATGGTACATTCAATAAGGCCAAACGGTTTGCCTCGAAGTATTGACATTAGTTGATGGTTTCCTCCATTCTCATCTAGGCTCTCAATGGCAGAAACTTTTTTTTTTACTTTTTTCCGCTGCCATGAATCCACCTGAAGAAGCGATGACGACGATTCTCCTACCTCTTCCGATGTCTCAGCGTTCTGAAAAGGAAATGATAGTGTCGATGGGATTAGCGTAAACAATTTTCCACTGCCGAAAACGACGAAGTATATTTATGATAATATGAAATATATCATGTGTCCACGGAGGACGACCCGTCACTTACCCCGTCAACATCCGTCTCCTCATCCACCCCGCATAACTCCTCGCGGGATAACCCCGAAGGGATTACCTCTATCCCGAGGCATGCGAGGCTCTCCCGAACTTCCTCTGGGTACTCCCTTCATACTGCACCGAATGCACTCAAGATGAAGTGCTCCGGGTACCTCCTTATACCTTTTGCAACCAGGCCGGTTACTCCCCGGGAGCATTTTGCTACAACTTCCCTTCCATATTTTTGGTACACTGAAGGGTGAACTATCTTGATGTGGCGGGCCAATTGGTTTGAATACCTTTTGCCACATATAGGGCAGGGTTAAGGTGTTCCCCTGCCCTTAGTTTTTGACACCATCTTCCAATTAAATTTTTTATTCATTTTCATCTATCTAAAAATAGAAGAATATTTATTTATATAGACACGAACGTTTGCAAAGGAAAAGCAAAAACTACAGCCTGCCTACCCGAAAATAACATTATATATTTTACTATGTCTATTTGAAAGAAAACGTGTGTTCGCAGAAATGGTATTAATACAATGTTAATAACCAAAAATTATTAGGGATTACTTCAACCCCGAGGCATGCAAAGCTCTCCCGCATTTCCTCTGGGGAGTCCCTCCATGTTTCACCGAATAAATTCAATATGAAGGGGTCCGGATACCTGGTTATGCCTTTTGCAACCAGGCCCGTTACTCCCCGGGAGCATTTGGCTATCACTTACCTTCCATATTTCTGGTATACTGAAGGGTGAACTAACTTGATGTGGCGGGCCAATTGGTTTGAATACCTTTTGCCACATATAGGGCAGGGTTTAGGGGTTCCCCTTGCCCTTAGTTTTCGACACCATCTTCCAATTTATTTTTTTATTCATTTCCATATATCTAAAAATAGAAGAATATTTATTTATATAGACACGAACGTTTGCAAAGGAGAAGCAAAAACTACAGCCTGCCTCCCTGAAAATAACATTATATAATTTACTAAGTCTATTTGAAAGAAAACGTGTGTTCGTAGAAATGGAATTAATAAAAAGTAAATAACCAAATATAAATTTTTACATATGAGTGATGGTAGGTCAAACGTGTGAGATTAAAAGCGATGATCTGTCCTATTTGAGCTTAAATTTCTCAAAATTTGATAAAGATTCGACAATGACCTTCATTATATCATATAAGAATTTGTATTCTATGGCATATAAAGATTCGTATTTTTCTTTCCAATTGCTTTTTGTTTCAATGCATTTTAAGACCAATAGGGCCTTTATATTCTAATTTGGGATAACTTTATTTCTTGAGCCACTGGAGATCCGAATTAAAATTTCGAAAATGCGTACTTATAAATCGAATGAATTGTATACTCTCATTGGTAATAAAAATGTATTGAATATATATGCATGTATATTTCATTATTTAAAAAATAGAGACACTCTATAAATATTTTAAATACAATTTATAAATACAATAAATATTTTAAAAATGCAGAGATAAACGACACTTAATATTTTAAAAAAATACACAGATAAAATGCAATAAATATTTAAAAAACACAGATTTTAAATGTTATAAATATTACTTAAAATACAGGTAATATATGCAATAAATATTTAAAAAACACTGATATTAAATAAGATAAATATTTAAAAAATACAATTCTAAAAATTATGTGAATTCCTTTATAAAATTCATATAAAATTATTCTGGGATGTCCTTTCCTGAAATTAAGAAAAACCTAGGTAATAATTTCGCATAAATTAGCACTTTAACTTCAATATCAGTATTTGAAACAGCTTTTCTTTTACTTACCTCGCGGCGTCGGAGGTGGCTGAAAAATATCCGGAGTCGCGGGAAGACTCAACTCCTCCGACTCAAAGAAAATTATGAGGTCATTAATGTATCCCTAACAGAGGATTCATTAATCAATCTTTAACAGAGGATAAAGGAACCCAAAGTCAAATTTTTGCTTATACTGGTTCGGGAATATGAAAAGTGGAATTTGGATGATTTCCATGATATGCAATAGGTATTTTTCTAGTCTATCAAATATAAATTTAACATTAACTCACAGATTCTCCGACATCTGCCTCCTGTCCGGGAACCTCGACTCTGTCCTAAGATATAGATGAAGAATGAACTTAGGCATTTGCAACGGATGTTTGCATGATTTGAAAATGGTGAAGTGGAGTGTAAACTGTATACATATAAAAAAACCTCTCATATATTTCTATTATCATCCAAGTAATCTGCTCACCACAGGCAACGCTGTCTCCTCCGTAGATTCAGAGTTCTGAAAAGGAAAACGTAACGTTACAGGCCGTACAGTAAAAAGCTTCATGGGATAAGAGAAGTGTCCTGTATACTATAAAAAGTGTAAATAACTCATTGACTCACATCCGGAATATTTTCAGCTTCCGTCTGGAGGAGAGCTGACGGAGGCGAAATTCCCACTTCCTCCCTTCTTCCGATGTCAGCGTTCTAAAAAAGAAAACATAATGTCAATGGGGATATCTTAAACAATTTTCCACTACCGAAAACGAAGAAGAATATTTATGAAAAAATGGAAAATATCATGTCTCCATGGAGGACGACCCGTCACTTACTCCGTCAAAAACCTTCTCCTCCTCCACCCCGCATGCCTCCGGGAGGGATATCACCGAAGGGATCACTTTCACCCCGAGGCATGCGAGGCTCTCCCTCATTTATTGTGGGGAGTCCCTCCACAGGGCCCCAAAACATCTCAACACATGGTGCTCCGGGTACCTATAAGTGCCGCTTGCCACCAGCCTGGTGATACCCCGGGAGCACTTGTCGACCACATCCCTGCCATATCTCTGAAATATTGCAGGGTGAACCTTTGCGATGTGGCGGGATAATTGAGAAGTAAATCTCTTTCCACATATCGGGCACGGCTTGGGCGTGCCACTGCCCTTTTTTTTCGTTACCATCTTCCACATGATGGTTTTGTTAATTTCCATATTTCTAAAAATAGAAGAATATTTATTTAAATAGACACGAACGTTTGCAAAGGAAAAGCAAAAACTACAGCCTGCCTACCCGAAAATATCATTATATATTTTACTATGTCTATTTGAAAGAAAAAGTGTGTTCGCAGAAATGGTATTAATACAAAGTTAATAACCAAAAATTGTTAGGGATTACTTCAACCCCGAGGCATGCGAGGCTCTCCCGCATTTCCTCTGGGGAGTCCCTCCATGTTTCACCGAATAAATTCAATATGAAGGGCTCCGGATACCTAGTTATGCCTTTTGCAACCAGGCCCGTTACTCCCCGGGAGCATTTAGGTATCCCTTCCCTTCCATATATGTGGTATATTGAAGAGTGAACCAACTTGATGTGGCGGGCCAATTGGTTTGAACACCTTTTGCCACATATAGGGCAGGGTTTAGGTGTTCCCCTGCCCTTAGTTTTTGACACCATCTTCCAATTTATTTTTTTATTCATTTCCATATACCTAAAAATAGAAGAATATTTATTTATATAGACACGAACGTTTGTAAAGGAGAAGCAAAAACTACAGCCTGCCTCCCCGAAAATAACATTATATAATTTACTAAGTCTATTTGAAAGAAAACGTGTGTTCGTAGAAATGGAATTAATAAAAAGTAAATAACCAAATATAAATTTTTACATATGAGTGATGGTAGGTCAAACGTGTGAGATTAAAAGCGTTGATCTGTCCTATTTTGAGCTTAAATTTCTCAAAATTTGTTAAAGATTCAACAATGACCTTCAGTATATCTTATAAGAATTTGTATTCTATGGCATATAAAGATTCGTATTTTTCTTTCCAATTGCTCTTTGTTTCGATGTATTTTAAGACCAATAGGGCCTTTATATTCTAATTTGGGACACCTTTATTTCTTGAGCCACTGGAGATCCGAATTAAAATTTTGAAAATACGTACTTATAAATCGAATGAATTGTATACTCTCATTGGTAATAAAAATGTATCGAATATATATCATATATATTTTTTTATTTAAAAAATAGAGACTTTAAATATTTTAAATACAATTTAAAAATGCAATAAATATTTTAAAAATGCAGAGATAAGCTACACTTAATATTTAAAAAAAATACACAGATAAAATACAATAAATATTTAAAAAAAACACATTAAATGTAATAAATATTTTTTAAAATACAGATATTATATGCAATAAATATTTTAAAAACACAGATATTAAATAAGATAAATATTTTAAAAAATACAATTCTAAAAATTATGTGAATACCTTTAATTAATCTGGGAAATGTCCTTTCCTAAATATAGAAAATACTAGGTAATAATTTCGCATAAATTAGCATTTTAACTTTCAATATCAGATTTTGAAACAGTTTTTCCTTTAGTTACCTCGCGGCGTCGGAGATGGCGGAAAAATATCCGGAGTCGCGAGAAGACTCAACTCCTCCGACTCAAAGAAAATTATGAGGTCATTAATGTATCCCTAACAGGATAAAGAAACCCAAAGTCAAATTTTTGCTTATACTGGTTCGGGAATATGAAAAGTGGAATTTGGATGATTTCCATGATATGCAATAGGTATTTTTCTAGTCTATCAAATATAAATTTATCATTAAGTCACAGATTCTCCACCATCTGCCTCCTGTCCGGGAACCTCGACTCTGTCCTAAGATAGAGATGAAGAATGAACTTAGACATTTGCAACGAATGTTTGTATGATTTGAAAATGGTGAAGTGGAGTGCAAACTGTATACATATAAAAAAACCTCTCATATATTTCTATTTTCATCCATGTACTCTACTCACCACAGGCAACGCTGTCTCCTCCGTAGCTTCAGATTTCTGAAAAGGAAAACGTAACGTTACAGGGCGTACAGTAAAAAGCTTCATGGGATATGAGAAGTGTCATGTGTACTATAAAAAGTGTAAATAACTCATTGACTCACATCTGGAATATTTTGAGCTTCCACCTCGAGGAGAGCTGACGGAGGCGAAAATTTCCACTTCCTCCGTTCTTCCGATGTCAGCGTTCTAAAAAAGAAAACATAATGTCAATGGGGATATCGTCAACAATTTTCCACTACCGAAAACGACGAAGAATATTTATTAAAAAAATGGAAAATATCATGAATCCATGGAGAACGACCCGTCACTTCCCCGTCAAAATCCCTCTCCACCTCCACCCCGCATGCCTCCGGGAGGGATATCCCCGAAGGGATTACTTCAACCCCGAGGCATGCGAGGCTCTCCCGAAATTCATCAGGGGAGTCCCTCCATGCTGCACCGAATGCACTCAAGATGAAGTGCTCCGGGTACCTGCTTATACCTTTCGAAACCAGGCTGGTTACTCCCCGGCAGCATTTTTCTACAACTTCCCTTCCATATTTTTGGTACACTGAAGGGTGAACTATCTTGATGTGGCGGGCCAATTGGGTAGAATACCTTTTGCCACATATAGGGCAGGATTTAGGTGTTCCCCTGCCCTTAGTTTTCGACACCATGTTCCAATTTATTTTTTTTCATTTCCATATATCTAAAAATAGAAGAATATTTATTTATATAGACACGAACGTTTGCAAAGGAGAAGCAAAAACTACAGCCTGCCTCCCCGAAAATAACATTATGTAATTTACTAAGTCTATATGAAAGAAAACGTGTGTTCGTAGAAAAAGAAATCAAACATAGTAAATAACCCGGAGATTCGTCACTTACCTCCTCTTCATTTCTGTCCTCATTCACCCCGCATGCCTCCTCGAGGTATAACCCCGAAGGGATTACCTCTATCCCGAGGCATGCAAGGCTTCTTGACATCTCCACTGGGGAGTTTTTCCACTGATCCCCAAATAAATTGAGAATCCCTAACATCTCCAAAACTTATTACATCCTTTTTTGTGTCCAAATATCCCGAAAAATTTCAGGATGAAATGTTCTTGATATATAGATATACCCTTGCCAAATAGTAATGACACGGCCCTTGCGCATGCTTCGACCCTTTTCTCCGCTTGGGGTTTTGGCTCTTGCTTGTGGACATTTTTAAAATGCCTCATTGGAGGTGATTTTTTTCCTTTCTCGTATACGAGGTGCATTCAAGTTCTATGGTCCCCAATATTTTTTCTCCAGACTGGAAACTAATAGAAACATATCTATTGCTTTTCTAAGGAGTGCGTACTTTTTGACAATACCTGAAAGTGATGACTGAACTGTAAGACAAGTCTTTCGGCAGCATCTAGAATGAAAACTGTTTTAAATACTGGAAATGATGGTGTTTTTCTCACACGAACTGCGTGCTATCATTCTTTTCTACACTCGCGTGGTGAGACATCAATTGAAGTTCATACACAACTGAAGGATATATATGACGATACGTTAATGGATTAGTCAAAGTAGCGTCAATGGGTGCTATAATTTAATGAAAGTAGAACATCGAGTGACAACAAACCAGAAAAATGAAGGCAATTTTCCAGTGTTCAAAACAGACTCCTAAAGGAGCCTTCGCCCCGGCCATGGAATCGCGTTGTCGACATTGTAAAACACGTGTACATCTGCGAGATAAAGTACAATAAATATTTTTAAAAAATACAATGATAAATTTAATTATTATTGAATAAATCCTTCTCGGATTTTCCACCGGTTGAGGCTTTCCATGGCCGACGGTTCGAGGCTCGACTCGAGCATCGTCATCAGGGTATTTGAATGTCGGACTGATGGTTTGATTATCTTATATACCCTGCTTGGAGGTCAGGTGTCACGTGATTGGTTGAGGACTGGCGTCTTGGCAGCCAATCCGTTGATCCTTTGGCTTTTTAGAGCTGCCAGAACGGGTTTCCAGGTGTTGCTGATGGCATAGCCTGCGTCACGGTTGAAGTTTTTATGGTCCAGTCAATTTTCTATGGCCTCCTTTACGACTCTATCCCAATATTTGGTGGAACGCGTCAGGATCTCGGCTTCATCAAACTGGATGACGTGGGCGTGTTGTATGCTGTGGTCAGCCATGGCCGATTTCTCCGGTTGTCCCAACCTTAGGTCCCGCTTATGCTCCTTCAGCCTATTTTCGATGGTGCGTCCAGTTTCCCCAACATAGGCTTCGCTTCGACTGTAGCAAGAATGTTTGTCCTCTCGCACCCGTCATTCCCCGTAGTCCATAAAGCACGAGAGCATATTCATTCTTGCTTTTAGGGTTTCAACGGACAGCGTCTCCCTCTCGTTCCCAGGCCGAGCTTGGCAAGGTTCTCTTCAGTTTGCTTTGGAAGAGCACCTCGGGCACCTGCCACAATTGGCAGCAGTTTTGCCCTGTTCCCGGCGAACATGCAATTTACCTGCAGAGCCAGAACTTCGTACTTGAGGACCTTTTGGGCGTGAGCTTCGGGTAGAGATACTTCCACCTCCAACCTGACAGTAGCGTCGACGATGTAAGCTACTCCTCCGAACGCCACCACCAAGTCGGGCTTCAGTTTCTCGTCCCCTTGCTCAATCCGAAAAGTTTGCTCCTTCGCATACCGTACCTCCGGGTTCTCTCTCAAGCGGTCACATAGGTAATTGACGATAGTCATGGCGTCTCATACGAAGGCCTTTCACCGCGAAGCACTGACCCAAGACATGGCCCAGGGTTTCAATCTGAGCATTGCATCTTCGGCAAATGGGGTCTCGTCCATTGTTCTGTCTTCCACGGTTAAGAGCCTCGCGCGTGGCAATGGTGTGTGTCCGAAGTTTGATCGCCTCTATCTCTCCCGGCCAGGAGAGAGGGTCTCGCCGTCCAGAAGCCAGCAGTTGGAGATAGGGTCGTCTACTAAGCAGGCAACGCCCTTACCCTGATACTTCCTCGGCTTCCACTCGAGGATCTCCCTTCGGTTAAGGAGTTCCTTGTACTTCTTTACCTGTGCAAAGCATGCAGGCACGTCTATTCTTAGGCCGCGGGCTAAGCCCCAAATTCTACCGTCAATGCTCTGCGTACTCAAGGACCGGGTCGCGGGATCGTCTGACCCTTTTAGGTGAATCATCGATTTCATGCTCCTTAGCAGCACTGCGTTCCGTAACCGGGGGAGCCCCAGCCCTCCATCACGCCTTCTCGCGTAGAACACGTTCGAAACGACGCAATTTGGAAGGTGAACAGCCTGCCGATAGACGGTCCGCAGCCGAAGATTTAGTCTGTTAAGAGCCGCGACCGACGGTCCTTCCTCGCCTAGGTTATATATGAACTTCTGAATGATGGACGTGCGGATTAGATGAAGTTTTTCCGCTGGCTTTAGTTGCATTCGAGCCCTGCTTTCAACGCTTCATAGCAAGCATTCGGAAGCGTCCTTCAGCCCAATCCCGAACCATGGGCTTACAGTCATTCCGAGGTAAGTAACCGAATTTTCTGATTCGACAGTTTTGACATGCTCCCCTGCTATAGTCAGGGTCGGTTCCTCCAGAACAAAAGTCTTTCCCAAACTCCTGGCAGCGAAACAAGCACATTCACTCGGGTTTAGTTCCATCCAAATGGACTTCAGGAATTCCACCACCGTGCTTAATAGAATCTGGCATTCAGCATGGGTGTCTCCGAGGAGGACGAGATCGTCGGCGAACGCTCGTACCGAGAGCCGACCCGATGGAATGGCAACCCCTAGGCCGGACGAGTCCAGCCGTCCAGGGGATTCCCTTGCTTCACCCCCCGGAGAAGGTTTAGCCGGATCTTCGTACCGAATCGGCCAATCTCTGTCCATGCGCCCCTATACATCCCAGGGACATAGCGCGTCATGTGTGGGCCGACTCCCTTGTACTTGAGGCACTTCAGGATAACCTGGTTAGGCACCGAATCGAATGCATTGGAAACGTCCAATAGGGCCGCCGTCGCACGTCGCCATTTCTCTTCGCGTGCCTCACCGTCTCATTCAGCAAGAAAAGGTTGTTAAAGCAGCCATTCTCCGATACGAAGCCTTTTGTCTGCGGGACAAGGGTACCGTCTCGCCCAATCGTTGGGCAATGAGGCCCGAGTAAACCCGCGACAAAAGAGAGCTAGTCGTTATCGGCCGACAGTTCTCAGGTTTTCTCGTATCCTTGTACTCCTACGAAAGAAGTGTCAATCGGTTTCGCTTCCATTCGTCTGGGAAGTGGCCAGTGGCCAGCAGTAGGTTATAGAGCTTGCACAAAGCAATGTGATTGCCCGGAGTTTCTCGTAGAGGGACCGAACTGCCGAAGCGGTCTGTTTCTCAATACCGTCTCCACTTGCCCGTAACGAGCTCAACCTATCATTCACGATCAAACTGGCGAGTTTTCCGGGGCAATTCAGATACATATCCGAAGTTCTTGCGTACTCAAAGCGCTTTCGAGCTGCTCCATGAGCTTTCTTTTTCTCTGCCTCCCCATTCCGGTAGGTCCTACTGGATCGACATTTTGTCCGATCCTGGGGCTTTGCCTCGTCCTCGCCCCTGTGCCTGTTAGGATCGGATACAGCCATTCGGTTACATAATTGTCAATTCCAAGATGTGCGTCCGCTTCGGGTACTCCAAAGATCGCCTTGGCGATCACAACATCGATTTTTGCGCACAGTTTGCGTACCGTTTCCCCTTTTGGTATTCGCAAATGCAGCGCCTTTTGAAGAATTGAACTCTGCCAGCGGCGCAATTCCCATTCGGGGCTGCACGCCGACTGACGAATAGCTTCTTCAGTCAATTCCGGGTATACCTCGTTGTCTCGTGCCACCTCGCACGCAACGATTCCTCCTTCAACCCTTTCGGTTCTCCCGGGTTCTTGTAGCAAGTCAAATCCTGACCTTCGACTGCCGTCACGTCACGCAGGGTGTGGTTACTCGGATCTTCCGAGGAGAACGCGGAGGTATTCGTCAAATCCATGTTTCTCTCTTTTTGCTACCTACCAAGCTAGACTCGCCGTCGAGCTCGCACCTTCTGTGCTATTTTCGAGCCTAACTCAGCGGCGATCTTAACGTAAATGCGATCGTCTCCAGCGTCAATCTCTCTAATTTCTTTGTATCTAACTCGTTCCAGACGTAGTCCTTCCGACCCTCGGTTTAAACACCTTGGGGACTAGGGTCGCTAAGAGGCACTTCTCATTTCGCAACTCACCTTGAGTGTGCCGCTCGTGTGTCGACAGACCTCTTTGCCATAGAAAGAACCTGGGACACGCCTCGCAAGTGAAATAGCCTTCGCCGGGCACTCTGGCGTCAATCCACCGACAGTGCGGTAATGACAATCTGCTGATTGATAGGTTCGAAACTCAGTAACACATTTCGCACAGCGAAATCGTTGTCTCGTACCAGAGTGCGTCTCTTTCAAATGAAGTCGTAGTGAGCTGCAAGTGGATAATGTCCCAGCGCAGAGATCACATTGGCTCTCCCGCTCCAACGGGTAAATAATCCATCGTAAGCCGTGTCGATGCAAGGGCCATCATCATCGGCCCCTCTCCGGTGCTGCACGGGCCGAGGACCAGCGTCCCGTGCCATCCGAGGCACTAAACCTCTGGTTGTGTTCGACATTGAGGGTTTAAGAATTTCGGGCACACGCCTGCCCTAGTAGTCCAAACGTCTCAAGAAGGTCTGGACAAAATCAGTGTGGGCGCAGGATACTCTAACCCGGGTTTCTCGCACACTACAAAGCCGGTTGGCCCGTGAAGATACTTTACTTCAAGGCTTCACTTCCGCGAGAATACATCGTTCCATTTTCCCGGCTTCATTCCCTTCCCCCGAGCATCCGTCAATCAAGGTCTTCCCCTGAAATAAAAAAAATCTAGCTAAGAATTTTCGCTTACATTAGCACTTAAACTTTCAATGTCACAATTTGAAACAGTTTTTCCTTTACTTATCTCGCGGCGTCGGAGGTGGCTGAAAAATGTCTGGCGTCGCGGGAAGACTCAAATCCTCGATGCAAGAAAAATGGTCAAGTCATTTATGTATCCCTAACAGAGGATAAAGAAACCCAAAGTCACATTTATGCTTATGTTGGTTCAGGAAAGTTAAAAGTTGAATTTGGATGATTTCCATGATATGTAATAAGTATTTTTCAAGTCTAGGAGTCAAATATAAATGCAGCATTAACTCATAGATTCTTTGACATCTGCCTCCTGCTGGTGAACCTCGACTCTGTCCTAAGATATGAATGAAGAATGAAGTAAGACATTTGAAGTAAGATTGAAGTGGAGTGCAAACTGTATCCATATACAAAAACCTCTCATTTATTTCTATTTCTCATCCAAGTACTCACCTCACCGCAGGCCACGCTGTCTCCTCTGTAGCAGTACCTTCAGTGTCCTGAAAGGGAAGATGTAAAATTACAGGGCGTAAGGAATAAAATAATCATGGGATACGAGAAGTGTCCTATATACTAATAAAAAGTGTAAATAATTCATTGACTCACATCCGGGAGATTTTCAGTCTCCACCTCGAGGAGAGCTTAGGTATTACATGATGGATTGCAGTTGCCAATTGAATGAATGTCATAATACGATATTGAATAAAAAAATATGTGCGATATGAATATTAAAAAATACATAGCATTAATATAATAAATATTTAGTTAGTGATGCCCAGGCTGTTGTAAAGGCATCCAACTGTGTTCTTTGATATGAAAGAAGAAAAAATGAGACAATGGCAACCATTGTTTGTGCAAATGAAAAGCGGTTTATTGGAGTAAAATCTAGGCTCTCAATGGCGGAACCAGTTTTCTGTTGGTACTTTTTCCGCTGATCTGAATCCACCTGAGGAGGCGATGACGACGATTCTCCTACCTCTTCCGATGTCTCAGCGTTCTAAAAAGAAAAACATAAAGTCAATGGGGATAGCATTAACAATTTCCCACTTATGGAAACGACGCTGAGCTGCTGTCTCCCAAGTATATGTATGAGAATATTGAGAAATATCATGTCTCGACGTAGGACGACCCGTCACTTACCCCGTCATCATCTCTCTCCTCATCCATCCCGCATGCCTCCTCGAGGGATGACCCCGAAGGGATTCCCTCTATCTAGAATGGCATGCGAGGCTCTCTCGTATTTGTTCAGGGGAGTTCCTCCATTGTGACCCGATTATGTTCAAAATGTAGTGCTCCGGGTATCGAAATACACTTTCGAAGTTATTGCCCGGGAGCACATCTCAATGGTTTCCTTTCCATGTTTGGGAAACATGGAAGGATGCACACGTTCAATGTGGCGGACCATTTGTGTGCTATATCTTCTTCCGCAAAGAGGGCAGGGCTTTGGTGAGCCGCTGCCCTTGTTTTTTGATACCATCCTCCATTTTATATCAGTATTCATGTCCGTATCTCTAAAAATAGAAGAGTATTTATTTAAATAGGCACGAACGTTTAATAAAGAGAAGCAAAAAACTACGCCTGCTTCCCCGAAAATAACAATTTATAATTAAATAAGCTTATTGGAAAGAAAACATGTGTTCGTAGAAAAATAAATCAAACATAGTAAATAACCCGTGGACCCGTCACTTACCCCGTCATCATCTCTCTCCTCTTCCACCCCGCATGCCTCCTCGAGAGATGACTCCGAAGGGATAACCTCTATCCTGCGGCATGCGAGAGACTGTGAATTTAACCTTCACAGTCTAGCGAAAAGTAACTCATCGTTCCTTCCAACCATTTTGAACGGCGTTCCACGATCTAGAAAGAGAACGCTTCGTTATTAAAAATCGCAATTCATTTATTGCCTAGAGAATAACGTAATAATGGTAAAATATCGAATAACATTTTTTATGACGGGCGAAAAGCTGTCTTCTTCCTCCATCTCTCTCATCTCGGTGCTGCAGGCCACTAACAAGTTTGTTCCTGAGGGATTAATTTGATTTCCAAGCTTGGCAAGTCCTTTGATTACTAACTTTTTGTTAGTCTGCCATGATGGTCCAAATATGCTCCTCACATAGTCCTCTGGGTATCTCGACACTCCCTTGCCGTCTAAGAAAGTGACAATTTTTGCACATGATTCTACTTTATCTCGCCCAAGGGAGTAGCAAATGTATTTGTGAGCAGCCATTATGTGCCGAGCGATGTATGTCTTCATACACCTCCCGCACACGGGGCATGGTTTCAAGGCCCCCACTGTGTCCAGAGCCATTCTATTTGATATGCATCTGCTCCTGCTAGGCAGATTTGAGGAAGTTCTCGGTACCACCAAACCCTGGTGTCCGTCCGCCTCTCTCGGAGATTTATCACCAGTATATATTACGAAATCCGAAGCGGAGTCATCCCTTCGCTCAACATGAGGGATTGCCTTTTCAACGTTCTCAGTCAAGTCCTCCTCACTCTGAGATTCTTCTTCAGGCGAGGGAACAAAATCTAAGTCAGAGTCATCTCTAGATACTACAGAGGGCCTTACCTTATTGCCGTTATTTTTGGTTGGGCCACATTTCTTTCGGTAAATAAGTTGGGGCTAACCTAAGATTCTCCTCTTATTAATTCTTCCTCATTCTCTTCTTCTTCGATGGGGATATGGGCATTGAAGACATCTGTTTAAGAGAAAAACCGTTTCATAATCCAGTGTAACTTAAAAAAGGACTAGTTACCTTGTTTCAACTAAAAGAAAGCGAATTCTCAATACACACCAAAGATAAGGAAACACGTACAATTAGGACAGATTTAATCCCCCAGAAGAATCATCACAGAATTAAGTGAACAAAATCGCCCAATTTAGCTTAAAGACACCATATGAATTTAATATAAATAAATTTTACCGTCTTTATGGCACTGAATATTTTTGAAAATAATAACAAGTACCTTTTGAGATATCAATTCAAAATATGGCCGTAATTATAAGATCAATCTAATAAGTCCAACACATTTGGCCTATCAGCGGCCGATTTTATAAATCCGTTTTCTAATTACGAAGAAGCGACATTGTCTGCGATTCCCGATGCAATATTACGATAATATTCCGCTTGTCGACAAAATTGTGAATGGAGTGATTCTACATTTCATACCAAATGAATATATATATGCATGTCATTCCACTCCTATCCGTCCCAAGGGTTAGACTTGGTGGAAGGGTGGGCCGAAATATTCAAATGGGTTTGACTTCCGGCATTCGAGCGCAGGAAATTTGTATTTACTGAATTCAATTGCGATCAGACATCAATTCAATTAGCCCTTCAGGTTGGACATACCAGCGTTCCTCATTTGAGGGTCCTATTTCGAATAAGGATGAAGCGGAATTTCGTAGTTTCCGAAGATTTTTACGTACATGTTCTACGTGTATTAAATATCATGAATGCACTTTATCTATACGGCGTACCAGTGAATATATATTGAGAGGTCGTCGGCCACATCGTTATCCGTAGCTGTCTATTGTGCTACACTACCGACAGTGAGTTCACAAAATGAAAGAATTTAAATCTCGTTTCTTCCGTACACTAAAGTTTTCTGCGTAAAAAAATACTAGCCAGCAACTTTCAGTTTTGTATTGAGTTTAAAAACTTGTTAGACGTGACACTGTTCCTGTTTTACAGTCCGTTTCCGATCATGATGCAGCGACATTATTTGTATTTTTCCTTTCATAGTTACATAACTATTGCAGTGGTAAAAAGCTACATTGATGCATTTATTCTACACTGCGTACCAGACGAATTAATATTAGGGGGTCGTTCTACTCCTTTTGGTCCGAAAGTAAAAACTTGGCCGAAATGTAGGCCTTCTATGATATATGTGTTTGACCACTGGCATATTGGCGTAGAAAATGTTATTTCGCTGTATATATAAAGGTGGCGTGGTGGAGTGTCGGGCCTTAAAAATACCCTTTGATCCATTAACTAAGTGATATCCAGTATTAATCCATATAATCTATATAATCTGAATAACTATTTGCATTCTTGATTCTGGTAAGATTAATGCCAAACCCATGCCAAAATCGATGAAAAAAATGTCTTGTTACTCACCCTTAGACGAAGGTACATATCAAATATATTCCATTGATTTTCCTCCACTATTACTTTGGCGCATCCGGTGGTGCCAGTTTTATGTTTTGCCACGTAAATCACATATGCTTTGCTTCCAGGGACTAATAGGGCATTCAGACTTCTGCAATCGTCATGTAAGTGGCAACTCTGCTCCTTCGTGCGGTCCCCTCCCCAAACATCTCTTTTGCAATAATGCCACAATGACTGGAAGGGGAACATTAACATGAAATCTGTACATATATTTTGTTGTGGATGATCCAAATTGACTGTGGTATCAGTTGCTCATGGTGTTTGGACGTCATTGCTAGGCACTCATAAACATGATTGTAAAAAATCTGAAAAGTAAAGTGCAATATAAGACATAATGCTATGCATGCTATTTACCATAAAATTTCAGATCGTATTTGTGAACCCTGAAGTTCCACTCACCCAAATAATTTTAAACTTTGGGGACTGCCACAACAGGCACAATACCTGTTCGCTTAATCTTCGTCCATAAAAACAAAACGTCTTTCAAAAACGCCCTTTTGCCAATTTTGGTTTCTGGCCAATTGAGTCGAAGCCTTTCCTTCTCGACAATGTCACTTGCAAAGTTGTTTTTGTCACACATAAAGGCCATCACGGCGAGAATTTCCACTCGTTTCTTGTGAACCGATTTTTCATATTTTGTTCTAAGTTCTTCTCTCATTTCGTCAGTCGTCTGAAATTTTTTCCCTAGGTTTGAAGAGATAACCTCATCCAGGTTGTCGGGAAAGTTTTTATAGGGGTCTGTGCCCAATATTGTTGTAGCCATTGGTAAAATGATATTGCGGTAAATCTCCGTTGCATCCTCTTCTTGGCTTTCTGTTGAGGGTCCCACGGGGACGAGAGAGGAAAGGGTTTCGTACTCCTCCGCAACCCTCGACGGAAGAGGCACGCGGTAATGCCGCTTTGCTGTTTCCTCAGAGTGGCGTAGAAATTCTGCCACTCGGCGGCTGGTCCCCTCATCTTTTTTGGTAGATAATGTGGATACCAACATTCTTAAGGAGGTTGAGCTTATTTTCCGCATGTTTTCTTTTTCTAACTCCTTATTCAAATCGAAGAAAATGTTTTAAAATAGTTTTCCTTCGGTGTTTATTAAGAACGCGTCCGTCTTTGCGTTCAGCACTCGTAGCTGTGGGAAAAAGAACAGTTAACAGGTGAAGACTTATTTGCGCACCTGAAGTGTAAACCGGGTTATACTAGTTCATTTGCTAAATTTTTAATTTATTCACTTGGAATAAGTTTAAATGTCTGTGTAAATACATGCATTCTCGAGTCTGGTACGACTTATTGCATACCCAGGGTTAAATGGAAGAAAAAATGAAAATGGTTTGGTACTCACCCTTAGACGGAGGTACATATCAAATATGTCCCATAGGTCTTCCTCCACTATTACTTGGGCGCATCCGGTGGTGGCAGTTTTATGCTTTGCCACGTAAATCACATATAATTTGCGTCCAGGGACTAATAGGGCATTCTCGACTTCTGCAATCGTCATGTTAGTGGCCACTCCGCTCCTTTGTGCGGTCCTCGTGAGGGTTACGCATCCCAAAAATCGGACTACACGCAACCATGCGTTGGCGATTTCCTGTGATTCCGGTGTGTATCTGCTGAGTTTTTTGCCATAGGCCGTTTTCTGATGCTCCCGGGCAATACTTATCTTTCCGCCACAGGAAAACGGCCCGCTTCTTAAAAATTCGAGGTCCTTCCTGATACCGGGCAGTTTCTTCATTGCAAGTTCTTTTATTAATCCCATCTCCTCCGTGAAGTCAATTTTGTCAATTGCCTGGGCCCGAAGTAATGTTTTGCTCTGAATTTCTTCCGATATTCTCCTCGAATTCATTTTACGATAATCCTCCCAGGCTAGGATCGCTTGCTTTATTTTCTCCTTCATTGTCGGTTCCCAGTTTTCTTTGACTGCCCATGTCCTTGAAAATTTCAAGCTTTGGACAATGTTCTGGACATAACTCTTCGCCGACGCCGGTGATCCTCCGGCCTCCGCATACAGATGTAAATACCGCATTTGTCCCTCGTAATCAATCAATGCTTCCCTGTAGGCATTGCGGCCCGTGTACCCATTCAATCTGGTAGAGAAACTAAGGATACGGCATACGTTCCTGGTGTAGTTCCTTGGCTAATCTTTTCCTCTTTGCAACTTCCAATGGTCGTAAAGCTGCTTGATGAAATGATGGTCATCGTTGTATTCTCCTCCATCATTTAGGCCTGTTGCTTTTTACGCAAGTCTAACGGTTTTGATATCACCACCCATAGCAGCTATCGTTGACGTCGGGAGGGACTGAAATATGAATAGATTTGTTCACTTAATGGGGCTCTTGGAGATAAATTAATCATGTTCATCAGTCGTTTTTACCACATTTAAAATGCCGAAAAACGAAATTCGTGAAAAATGAGTTTCGTTAAGGAATTGGCGAAAACACTTACCTTCTTCGCCTCCTCGATACCCGGCTGGTTTGTTACCCCTTCGGGCGACGAGTCTATATTCTCTGAATTGACACTCACGCCTGCATCGATAGAAGAGGCGGGTGCAGCGGGTGTTAAGTCACCGTCTTCCGCCACCTCATCATGAACTGACTCCTAAAAGAGAAGTCATCTATGGTAAGTGAGATGTTTTCGCGAAATTAATCAATGACGAGAGTATTTATTACGTGATCTATAACACACCTTTTCACTTTCACAGTCTTGTGAAAAGTCATTCGTCGTTCCTTTGAAACTTTTTGAACGGCGTTCCCCGATCTAGAAAGAGAACGGTAAATTATTTAAAATAGGAATTCATTTATTGCCTAAAGAATAACGTATCAATGGTAGAATATCGACTTACATTTTTAATGACAGGAGAAAAGCTGTCTTCTTCCTCCATCTCTCTCATGTCGGTGCTGCAGGCCACTAACAAGTTGGTTCTTGACGAGATAATTTGGATTCCGAGCTTGGCAAGTCCTCTGATTAATTTTTTCTATTATTCTGCCATAAAGGACTAAATAAGTAGCTCACATAGTCCTCTGGGTATCTCAATACTCCTTTGCCGTGCAAGAAAGTCACAAATCTCGCACATGCTTCCAATTTATCCCGCCCCAGGGAGTAGTAAATGTGTTTGTGAGCAGACATTATGTGCCGTGCGATGTGTGTCTCCATTCTTCTCCCGCACACGGGGCACGGTTTCAATGCCCCCACTGTGTCCAGAGCCATTCTATTCGTGATACATCTGTTTCTGCTTGGCAGATTTGAAGAAGTGCTCGATACCACCGGACCCTGGCGTCCGGTGAGATTTATCACCAGTTGGGATTACGAAATCCGAAGCGGAGTCATCTTTTGGCTCAACAGCGGGGCTTGCCTTTTCAACGTCCCTCTCAGTCGTGTCCTCCTCACTCTTCGTCAGGTGAGGGAACAAAAACGGAAATACGTTGAGCCATCCCTTGGCTCAACACTGAGGCTTGCCTTTTTGACGTTCTTCTCGGTGGGATCAAATTTCTTTCGTTAAATAAGTTCAGGATCAATAACCACCTTCTTTGTTCCACATGCATCAACTCCTGCAACCGTCACATTTGAATCAGGAAACATAATGAAGAGACACTTATGTATGTTCTTCAAGAGTGTTTAATACCGACCCAGGTTTCGACTGCACAGTACGTTATTATCAACGTGAATGTACAAAAATTTTGCGAGCTTATATATACCTTAGGGAGAGGGGGGTTAAGATAGGGAGGAGTCGGTGATGGTGGGAGAGGGAATAGTTTCCTCAAGGTCAGTGGGTTTACTTGCCGAGTCCAGCAGAACTGATAATAAGGAGGAGGAATGGGAGGGGTACAAAAGGTCGTTCACCACCCGAACATTTTTGTTGCGACATGCTCTTAAAATTTCCAACTGCTCAAGAAAATCCAACTTTTTACCTTTACAAAGATTGTGGAGAACCTTAAGCTGAACATTTGAATCAGTCTGAAAAACCATGGTTTTTGACGTGTTCTGTTATTCTCTCATCATTCCGTTTCCTTCTTTGCCTTCTTTTTTGCCTTCCTCTCATCGTTTGGCTCCTCCTCCTTGGCTCCATTATTCCCTTAGATGTCCTCGGATTTCAAGGAACGATTATGTCAATCCTCCGCTTTTCGAAAATACTATGCATGTAGTCAGTCTAAACTCCGAACCAGATGAATAAATATTAAATGTTCTTTAATGCCTTCTTGACGTAAGCTGCACGAAAACAAAATACCTCCCTTGGAATTAATATTATGAATTTCTGAAATGTAAAAGCTTTCGACATTAATTATGAAATGCTGACGGACTTTTTAATAACAATGAAATAATGTCGAGACATACCAGCTCAAAATATGGCCACGGATCTGATATCAATGCCTTAAGTCCAACATGTTTTAACTTGACATCTGTCCTCGTTAAAATCCTGGTTCCCATTAATGATAAAAAGGCACTTGATGCAGATTTTGATGCATATTAAGGTCAATCTTCTGCTATTCGTCATAAATGTGAATGAAATGAATCTACACTTTCAGATGAATAAATAGTAAAGCGTCATTCAAATAGTATAGGTCCCAAGTGTTGGACTTGGCCGAAACGTGGGCCAAAGTTGTTCAACGTGTTCGACTTCTTACATTCTGACGCAGAGAATCTTTCTTAATTGAATTAAGGTGTTTTGAATGCCGTATCTTCCATTAAGTTATTTACAGCGTAAATCTGTACGATGGCTTTTTGAAGTTGAAGTGGAACATCTATTAGAAAATTAAGCTACGTAAGGATATTATCCACGTAGCATAGAGTGGTCAATTTCTTATGCCAAACGCGTTGGCTGTGATAGTCCAAATTGTTGGAATTCAAAGACTGGAACGAATTTTAATCTATACCAAACTTCACGTACAGTATACCCGTCTTTTTTGTTACAGAGGTTGGGAAATGCAGTTACGCAACCCCGAGCTTTGGTTCTCGGGGAGTGTGGGACTCACCTTAAGGCCATGCCCACTGAAACCCCTCCCCCTCTGCTGCATACATGCCACAATGACTGGAAGGGAAACATTAAGATGACATGTGTACAGATGTTGATGTGGATAATCCAAATTTGATTGTGATATTAGTTGCTCATGGGGTTCGGACATCATTGCCAGGTCCTCATAAACGTGATTGTTAAAAAAAATCTGGAAAGTGAAATTCAATATAAGCAATCATGCTATGCACGCTATTTAACATACAATTGGAGATCGTATTTGTGAACTGTGAAGTTCCACTCACACACAGAATTTTAAACTTTGGGAATCGCCACCACGGGCGCTATTCCTTTTCGCTTAATCTTCTCCTATGATAACGAAACCGCTTTTAAACACTGCCTTTTTTAGATTTGGGTTTCTGGCCAATTGAGACGGAGCCTTTCCTTCTCCACAGCATGACTAGAAAAGATTTTTTGTCGCACATGTAGGACATCATGGCGAGAATGTCAAATCGCTGTCTGCCAACCGAATCTTCATATTTTTCTCTTCGTTTCTCTCTCATTTCTTCAGTAGTTTGAAATTTTTTCCCAAGGTTTGAGGAGATGACCTCATCCAGGTTGTCGGGGAAGTTCTTATAGGGGTCTCTGCCCAATATTGTTGGAACCATTGGTAGAATGATGTTGCGGAAAGTCTCGTTCGCATCTTCTACTCGCCTTTCAGTTAAGGGTCCCGCGGGGACGAGCCCGGAAAGGGTTCGGTACTCCTCCGCCACTATCGCAGGCAGAGGTACGAGATAGTTCCGCTTTGCTGTTTCCTACGAATGGCGCAGAAATGCTGCCACCCGGCGGCTGGTCCCCTTATCTTTTGTGGTGGATAATGTTGATACCAACATACTTCAGGAGGTTGAGCTTATTTTCCGCATATTTTCCTTTTCCAAATCCTTATTCAAATCGACGAAAACATTTTTGAATGTTCAGTTCAGTTCAACAAGGTTTATTTCCACGAGACAACATACATAAAATATGAACAGAAACAATAACAATAACGATACATACAATTATATCTCGTGGAGCTGTTTAGGCTTGCGCCTCTTCAGCACTACTGGGGTTAAACACTGGTACGGGAGTGGTATTGGCCCGGCATTTGCACTAAGGACGGCGGGAAACCCGTAAAACCGCCGTCAGGCCACCACGGTACAATAGACTATGAATTTATAACGTGCCAAGGATAAAATACGCTAACATGATAACAATAATAGAATATATATAATTAACAATAAATATAGTCTTTGCTCTAATTAAATAGATAAATAAATAAATTAATAAATAGGTAGATAGTCTCTGCTCTGTCACTGGTATCACTGGGGGATCAGGGGGGGAAGCGGGGGCTCTAGGACGGTGTCGTCCTCACTAGGGTGGGGGATGCTGGTTTGTTCCTTTTCCTTTTCTGCCTCCGTTTCTGCCTCTCGTAGTGGGAGCCCTGGTATGATGGTCATCGTTGAGGGGGCGGGGATCACTGGTGCAATGGATGATGGTGGAGGCAGTTCTACGTCGGGCAGGAACAGGTGAAGGTGGTCGCTGATGAATCTTGGAGCGGAGTAGAGCTTCTGCTTGTTTGATCTTACGACGACTCCGTTCCCAGAAAGCATGATGTCGTTGAAAAGTCGTGGGTTGTGCTCTGCGATCCTCCCTGCGGCGTTTCTCCGTAGCCGGCATAATCTGTGGAGGAGAGGCTCGATATTAGTTATGTTGTAGACTTGCTTCCTGTTGGTGCGAGGGTGCAACAAGGTCTGCCGTAGGACACGTCTTTCAAACGAGGCGTATCTCTGTAGGGCATTGTTGTACGGGAGTACAGCAAGTGCGGCGTACTCCATAACTGGTGTAATGAAAGACTAGTACAGGAGCAGGCCGCACCTCTCTGATACTCCGCGCCACCTTGCTCTGACCGCGCGAATGAGGTTACTCCTTTTGTTGCACCTCGCCGTGATGTTGGCGACATGCTTCCTGAAATTGAGGTTTTGATCAATTAGCACCCCCAGGTAGGTTGCCGTGGTGGAATGGTGAACCCTTTGATTCCATAGGGTCACTTGCTGCAGTTGATGATGCTTCTTCCCAAGAGGTTTAATGATGATCAGTTGTGTCTTCTTTGGGTTTGGCCTCACTCTCCAGTCCTTAAACCACTTCTCAAGGCGCGACAGCATGCTCTGTATGTAGTTTACCGCCGTCCTCGGTGTGAGGGCTGTGCTCCATAGGGCAGTGTCGCAGGCGTATTGGATAACTTCCACGGTCTTTCTTTGCTTCTTGTCCGTGGGTATGTCGTGGCAGTACAGCGAGAAGAGTAGGGGGGACAGCACGGTGCCCTGAGGGACACCGGCTTGTAGGGGGAAAGCGGGGAAGAGCTGGAGCCCGACTCTAACCCTCGCGCTTCTGTTTCTGATGAAACAGTTGATAAGCCGCAGGCGGTCCTGTTCCATCCCGGGCAGCTTCTCAAGCTTGTACATAAGCCCGTCCTGCCACACGCTGTCGAATGCCCTTTCTATGTGCAGGAACAGTGCTGCTGTGTATCTGTTCCTGTTGATCCCTTCTGCTAGTGTGCTGGTTAGGAGAGTGAGGAGATCCGTGGTGCACCGGTGTGGTCTGAATCCATATTGGAGTTGTGGTAGTGTTCCGTTTTCTTCCAGTAGTTTTGTCAAGCGCTGCACTATGATTATCTCAAACCACTTTCCTATGGTTCTGGTTAAGCTGATAGGTCGGTAGTTCTCAGCTTTCGAGTTGTCCTTTCCAGGCTTGTGTATCATTACCATGATCATTTTCTTCCAACCCTGGGGATAGTATCCTAGTGCAAGCGCTGCGTTGAAGATGTTCCTTAGAGGTGGTAAGCACGCTGGTGAGTGCATCAGATGTATGGCCTTTATACCATCCTCTCCGGGTGCCTTGTTTTTCCTCGGTTTAGCAGATGCCATGTCCTCCTCGGTGATGCTTCTGAGGATGCCCGTTCTTTCTTGTTCCTCAGGTATTTCTTCCCGCGGCAGGAATCACCCCCTCTTCCATCTGGCGTGGAAGGTACAGGTTTCCATGTTCTTATTGTTGAACAGGGGGTCTTGCATCGGAGAGTAGACGTCTTGCAGTACTCTCCGGAATTCTTCTGCCTTTCCTGCTGGCTCTGCTATCGGGTTGTCATCGGGACCCTTCAATGAGGTGTGCGTCTGAGTCAGCTGTCCCGCCAGCAGCTTGAATTTTCTCCAGAACGCACCCCCATTCCGGTAGTCGAGGATTTTACAGGCATTTTCCCAGGCTTTCTCTTTCATTTCGATAAAATTTCTGCGTATGACATCGTTTTGCCTGTTCCACTCTTGTTTGACTGCCGGGTCTCTGTTCCGGATCCATTCTCGGTAGAGCGCCCTCTTTTCTTTGATGAGTTTCACTATATGTGGGGCGAGCGGCAGACAGGCGGTGTCAATTGTCTTCATCGGGATAGCAATGGCGGCTTCGGCGAAGGCCCTCTCCACAGTCTTTATCGCTGCGTCGACTTCCGGAACGTTGTGTAGAGCTCCGATGTCTCCTGTTTTAGCCTGTACTGTTCTGTTGAAGGCTTCCCAGTCCACCTTCTTCCAGTCTGGTCTCTGGATGACGCAGTTCCATCGCTGTATCACCCACCTGAAAGAGAAAGAGAACGGGAGGTGGTCGGATGTAATTCAATCGTCTACGTTGACCTGCCCGCATAGAGGCATAAAGTCACCCGTGAAGATTGCATGGTCAGGGTTGGATTCTCGTCTCCCTATGGAAGTGGGGGAAGAGATGTCCAGCCGCACCATGGGGCTGCAGAGGAGGAAGGAGAGGAGTTTGCGCCCATTGGCGTTAGAAGCGTGGTCCCTGAAGGCGTGATGGCGTGCGTTGAAGTCCCCGAGGAGTATTGTGGGTTTCTTGCTGTAGCGATGAAGTCCAGGAGCTTCATCGGTAGCGGCGCTCGTGGTCTGCAGTAGAGCACGCCGATCTGCACGTCTCTTTGTCCAAGCCGCACGCTCGCCATCACTGAGTCGTTCCCTTCTGGCAGACAGTTCTCCGGGATGTCTTGGTGTTTGGCCGCGATGTCGGAGCGGATCAAGACTGCGACTCCACCGGATCGTGGTTTAGTTCTCGGTACGGAGAACTCCTGGAAGCCAGAGATTTTAACTTTAGCGGAGGGTTTGAGGAAGGTCTCCACCAGCCCCATGATGGCGACCTTCCTGCTCCTCATATGTTACCGGAGCAGTAACCGTTTTTGGGCCACGGCTCCGTTGATATTTAGGAACGACACTTTTGGGGACTGATTCATGTTAATTTCTTAATCTGGGCGCTTCGCTCCCGCGTAGGTCCTCCATCCGAAGATGGTCCTTGCAGCTGCCCTGATGACGTCCGCGACCTCCTCTGCGACGCTGGGGTGAACGGTGTCCCGGATGACCTGCGACATGAAGCGGATCACCTGGCTCCTCGTCGCTGGCTGGTCCCCTGATTGTGCCTGTAAGAGATCCGAGAAGAAATCTACTTCAGGGGTTTGGTCATGGCCCTGCTCTGCCGGGCGCTCAGGGCGAGCCGGGGAGACAGCGCGCTCACGTGTGCCCAGAGGCGTAGGGTGCCAACCCTGGACACGAGTAGCACCATGTTGCGGCGGGGTCCGCTCCTGGGTGCGGGCGACCTTCCTGGATCGGAGTGGGCGGGCCGGCTCGCACCGATACAAGCGGCCGTCTGGGAAGAAACCGTTCACCAAGGTTCTCCCGCAATCCGCCTCACTGGCTGCTGGAACGAGGACCCTCACGACGGTCGTCTTCTTCCTCCTCCGCGTGTAGATTCGCCAGGCCTCCTTCACGGGGATGTCCAATTCCTGGAGTCTCTCCACCAGGTGGTCCACTCTTGTGGCGTAGTCCACACCTAGAATCACGAAATCGAAGATTTCACTCGCGGGTGTGGGAGGTGGCGCGGTCGGGCGCCGTTCAGGGGGGAGATCGTATTGGAGCGGCTCCCCTATGGCATAGTCCAATCGTCTATATTCCTGCCTCAGGGTCTCCACTCCTACGATCTATGTTTACTATCGCGGTGCACTCCGTATTGACGAATCCCGTTCCATATTGACGAATATCCGGGCATTTGCAAGGTCCGGATAGGCCTGGCGCCAATCTTGGAAGAAGCTGCGCTGCCTGCAGGATCGTGGGGGACGGGCGATGCGAACTGGGAAGGTGCGGGTCGGGGGTGTGGCTGGGGTGTGGGATGGTCTCGTGGCGGTGGGTGCCGTAGTTGGTGGGATGGTGCGAGTTGGGGCACCGGATGGCTGCCTCTTAACGAGGCTGAACGTTTGGCCCAGGAAAGAGGGAGGAGTAGGCACTTGTAGTGCCATCAGGGCTGGTAGTGCAGCCACCGGAGTGGCCACGATGGTGGGGGTAGAGGTTGCCGCTGGGGTGATTGGTTGGAAGGGGGAGGGTGAGGCGAGCGACCTCATGGTGCTGTTGGGAAAGGAAACCAAAGAGGAAGATGCGGCAGGGGAGGTAACGGCCTCGTCCGCTGACGGCGGGACGGGAGCCGGGCTAGCCCTCGAACTAGGCTGTGCTGAGGGCACGGCAGAGTCCGGGGATTCAGGAGACTCGGTCTCAGTCCCCGCTGACGGCGGAGAAGAGATCCGGGTACCCGTTCCATCCGGCCTCGCAGGGGGGGATCCTGAGATCCGTGGTAACGCCAGAGCCCTAGGGGAACCGCGGGACCTCAGGTTATACATGGTCGGGCATTATAAAGGGCGGTTGAGGAGTCGTCCGAAGACGACTCTCCATCGTGCCGACTCTCAGACCTTACCAGGCTAATTGACGCGGAGCCTGGCATCCGTGATGCGGAGCAGTCTTGCAACAGGTTGGCCGTGACGCAGCGCAACCGAAGGCCTTCTCGTTATGCGAGCTAGTCGTCGACGATCGTGTTAAGCACCAAAAATACGGGCACCGCTACCGTTACGCGGCTGAATGGAGCCTCTATGTTTGCCAGTGAGTCAAGTGTTTAGGAGGCCCCTATAGGCGCTGATGCCTTTGTAAAAAGTTAGGCGCTGATGCCCCAGAAGCCTAAGGCGGCGCTGATGCCGCGGAGAAGGCTCTTTTGCCCCTGAAGATTTAGGCTGTAATGCCTCGGAGCGAAAAGAGTAAGTACGAAAAAGGTCCTCTTAGTGTCCTTTCGTAAAGGCTTCCAAGAACTTTGGTGGCTTAAGGCCCTGGTGTCAGGTCCTCCCCTGACGGGGGAGGGCCGCCTAGCGCTTGTGTTGTCCTCCCCAACCCCTGTGTACCTATTGGACTATTTGCCCGCAGACAAGCAGAATAGCCCCGACGGTGATCGCGTACCCCACGGCTGGAGAACCCACCGCACGTTACGTGGGCGCCGTTAATGTTTGTGATGGGGAGTTCCCTTCGGCTGCGAACAAGTGCGTTAGCGTGCAATGCCTCGGGAGTCAGGGACTCTCACCCTATGGCCGACGAGTGCGTCGGGGTAGGTCGTATGAGAGGTTTTGCGTGTACCAGCCGAAGAGTTGAGGACCGAACCCTCTCCACTAGCAGACTTCACTTGGGCAGTTACTAGTTCCCCCGGACGGGGAATGCCCCTACTGTCGCAAGGGTGCTAACTTTGGGTTACCCGTAGGGCCCGCAGAGAGTTCCTTACAAAGGCCTAGAGGAGAAGGGAAAAGAAAAAATCTGCCGCGGACCTGCTGGTCCCTCTTCCTCGGTCCTGGTCAGTCGCGGGCGGCGTCGGTGACTGCTCAGCAGCGCAGGCGCTGCCTACGGATATCCTAGTGACGTTGTCTCCCCGGCGGCAGTGGCTGCTACTATGCCTGTAAGAAAAGGCCCTAAAAAGGGCTAAGACGCTAAGCAGAGGAGAGGCCTAGTCCTAAAAAGGACTAAACAAAAGCACGGAGGTAACCGAAAAAGCAAGTCCTGGGTAGGACTAGGCCTTCGCGGCTGCCTACAGCAGCGCAAGCGCTGCTCGCGGATGTCCTCGCGGCGTTTTCCTCTCTCTCTCTTTGACGTCTGCTGCTGCTACGTTGTTGTCCTTCCCCGGCGGCGGTGGCTGTTGCTACTCCTGTAAGAAAAAGGCCCTTAAAAGGGCTGAGACGCTAAGCAGAGGAGAGGCCTAGTCCTGAAAAGGACTAGACCAAAACACGGAGATAACCGAAAAAGCAAGTCCCGGGTAGGACTGGGCCTTCGCGGCTGTCTACAGCGGCGCAAGCGCTGCTCGCGGATGTCCTCGCGGCGCTGTCCCCTCACTCTCAGGCGTCGGCGGCTTCTACGTTGTCCCCTGTGGGAAGAAACACGAGTCCTTAGAAGTACTCGGGCAAAGCCCGGAGAGATCCCAGTTGGTGCCTAGGCGGATGCCTCGGTCGCGCAAGCGCTTCCTCCGGTGTCCTCCTTGGCGCGTCGGTGTCCTTTCGGCGTCGGCGTCTGCTCATGTCGGCTGCTGCTCTTCGCTGATCCTCGAAGTCCCTCGACGAGCTCTTCCCCCCCTCCGCCGTGTGGTCTTTGTTTTCTGGATAATGAAGTCTTTTACTTCTTTTAATCCTTATATTTTCGGTTTAACACCCTTGTGTTAGTGATTTCTCTTTTTTATATGTTTATTCTTTCATATTTAGGATATTCTCCGGCCTTTTCTGTGTGTCCTTCAGGGTGTCTTTAAATTTTATTATTTCTTGGATCGCTTCATTTTCATTTACCGTCAACTCTTCGTAATATTTCTCTGCTGTTTTTCGCGCAACCTCCTTGACTGCGGTTGTGTTACTTATTCTGTACACCGCTTCATTGCCCATGTGTATCCTAATTTTAAAGATTGAGCGTAGATGTCGTCTCTCAAGCTTATCGATTTTGTCGATTTTTTCTTTGCTCAGTAGTCCCCACCACGCCGGTGCTGCATATAGTAATTTGGATTGAATATAGGACTTATATATTATGGTCTTTGCAGCTACTGGGGTGACGTTACTTTTCAGAATTGGATTTAGTGACACACTCGCGCCTATGCATTTGGCTATCATTTTGTTGATTTGGCTGCTCATGCTGAATTTCCTATCAAACTCGACGTCTAAGTATGTAATTTGTTGTTCCCAAGGTAAGGGTTGCTGTTTAAATCTCAGTCTCTCCCGTCTGTTGTCTTCGACTGTAGCCTGTTTTCTGAACATAATTGCTTTTGTCTTTTCTGTATTAATTCTCATCCTCCACTTGCTGTTCCACTTAATAACCTCATCAAAGGCTTCCTGGCAGTATTCTGTAGCCTTATTCGGGCATTTGCTCCTTGCTACTATTGCAGCATAGTCTGCATATAAGGCAGTTTTTGAATGCCAGTCCTCTCTGTCTATGGGGAAGTCTGCGACATAGATGTTGAAAAGCAGGGGGCCAAGCACAGAGCCTTGGGGCACTCCTGCAGACATTTCCTTGTCAGAGCTAGACACATCTTTCCATCTGGTCGCGAAGGTCCTCTTGCTCAAGTATGAGCGTGTCATGTTTAAGATCCACAAAGGGAAACCCCACTCAATCATTTTGTGTAGTAGACCTTCGTGCCAGACACTATCAAAGGCTTTCGAGACGTCGATAAAGACACCAACTGTTGTCTCGTTTTTATTGAAGCCATCACAGATGTAGTCTAAAACTCTGTGTACCTGCTGTGTAAAAGACAGACCCCCTGCGAAACCCGAACTGTTCTTGCGGGATTACGGTGTTGGCATACTGCTCAAAGTATGGGATGATGAGCCTTTCCATAAGTTTACTTACATTTGACAGTAGCGAGATAGGCCTAAATTCGTCACTACTAAGAGTTTTGCCTCTCTTTTTAGGAATACAAATAACCACCGCTCTTTTCCACGGAGTGGGAAAATGCCCATGTCTAATGCATTCGTTAATTAATGTCGTCAAAAACATAATTGCCTTTTCTGGTAGTTTAAGAAGTACTTCGTTGGGTATGTTGTCTAGGCCACACGCCTTACCCTTAACCAACTTTTTTATTTCGTTCCGTACTTCGTTTTCGGTTACTGATGGCACTTCATCGCCCTTTTCCCATTCGCGGTCAATAATTAAATCCGGTGTAAAAATGCTCTTGCGTACCGGTTTAACCCGGCAGTGGTCACGTGGGGTGTCCCAGACACCCCAGCCTTATAAAAGCGCGATTTTTTATTGCCGTTTTGACTGCATTGATCTGTACCTTCCTCTAGCTGAGTTTTTAAGCTTTCTGAAGACACCTGTGAAATATGATTATAATATCACCACAAGTTTTTAAACAAAATTACTTTCGTCAAAGCTCTGCAGAGTGGGGTGCGTTAGACACCCCACGCGACCTTTCTCTTTACGGTTTTCCTCATAAGTTTTTTTGTCACCTAAATGTTTTCAGCCATTTGAATTTCATTTGATTGTTACTATTTCTGAAACTCACAATGAATGTTGTCTTTCTATGTTTACATGAATAAATATTTACGCATGGGTAGATTTTAGTGGCTATATTCGCATAAACAAATTCAATGTTAGTTTCATCCAGTTTCTCAATTTCTATTTTTCTGTAAGTTATTTGTACATTGCTAGTCCTCTTTATTTACGATTACATTTTTAGCTTTGGAGAAATATGCATACATGCATAAGCTTACTACCTTTTCGCATTCAATTTTTGAAATTAATTTATTTCACGCAGTTATACTGTAAGCAAATGGAATCAATTTTTCCTATGACCACTGGTGGAAGCATGTAAAATGAGTTTAAAAAGCACGGGAACAAGGTTGTTAGCCTCAATTATTTGCAAGAGGCATAGATATTCTCCACATAATTTGATTTCTTCGGAAAATAAATACCGCAGTCGGACCATTGCTCAATGCTGGGTAAGCATCGCAGGAGAACACAGCTGGTAGTCTCGATGCTTTGCAAGTGAAATCGATACATCTCATGTAAGTTGATCTAGTTTGAAAACAAATACCAATGATGGATGATTGCTCAATTTTGGGTATGAATCACACTAGAACACAGCTGGTAGTCTCGATGCTTTGCAAGTAATAGAGATACTTCTCATGTAAGTTGATCTAGTTTGAAAACAAATACCAATGGTGGATGATTGCTCAATTTTGGGTAAGAATTACAGGAGAACACAGCTGGTAGTCTCTATGCTTTGCAAGTGATAGAGATACTTCTCGTGTAAGTTGATCTAGTCTGAAAACAAATACCACTGGTGGATGATTGCTCAATGCTGGGGATTAATCGGAGTAGGACAGGGGTGGGTATATATACAGGGCTGTGACTTCAGTTTGCTTTGTCTTGTTGAATGGTTGGCCTGTGAAGACAGACGTGAGATATTTAGAGCTGTGATAATCATCTCCATGGATTTGTCATCCAATTATTACATTCTGGAGAAACACTGACTTTGATAATTGCCGACGACCGTCAATGAGGTAAGAGAATTTTTTTAAATCGATATAGAAATCATTTTTCTAGTTTTTCGGTAACATGAAAGACAGATTTTGCAATACTTATAATATTTGCATTCAATACATTATAGATGTCTGCAGCGTCTCTTGAAAAAAAGACAGAGATACCTCGACTTTAGATTGAATAGTTGGAGGAGGACTTATTACATTCTGCCTTCGCAGCAAATTGCGAAGTTTTTGCGGTGATTTCTTGAATACTTCGTTCAATAAGGTAAGCGCAGTACTTATTCACGTAAATTATCATTTATGTGTTATCATTCATTTGCCGTTGACAATAGGCCTTCTAATACTTACATTCATCGTTTCCAATCTATTATAGATGTCAGCTGTATCCCGTGAAAAAGAAAGAACCGAAATACTTCGTCTTTTGAATGAATCATCGGATGAGGAAGTCATTGATTCTGGCGGAACTTCGGATGAGGAAGAAGACGGGTGTTCTATGTCGGAGCATGACACTGATAGTGAACAACAGTGCAGTGACGTTGAACTTTCAGAAAAGAGAAGTGACCATGTGTATGTCGGTAAGGATGGGGTAACTAAATGGAATACGCAGGCACCAAGACCAAATGTCAGAACATCAAGAAGTAACATTGTTACTCAGAGGAGTGGGATTATTGGCAACAAAAATGGGTTCAGAACACCAATAGACTGTTTTCGTGCAATGTTTGATGAACTAATGATAGAGCGTATTGTAAGTTGCACCAATATTCAGATACAAAAAGTAGCTAAAAATTATTCTCGTGAAAGAGATTCTAGCAAAACAGACATGGAAGAAATTGAATGCCTGATTGGCATTTTACTTTTCGCCGGGGCAAATAAATCTGGGAGACAGAATTTATTGGATTTGTGGGATCGCAGTGGATTAGGGGTGGAACTATGCTATTCTTCAATGAGCCACCACAGATTTCTCTTTCTCCTTCGGTGTCTTCGTTTTGACGACCTCAATACTAGAATGGAGAGAATAAAGGCAGACAAATTAGCACCAATTAGGGATATATTTCAGATATTTGTTGCTAATATACAACAGCATTGCAGAATTGGACTATTTGCCACAGTTGATGAGCAATTGGTTCCTTTTCGGGGAAGGTGTTCATTTAGACAATATTTACCCTCCAAGCCCGCAAAATACGGCATCAAAATTTTTGCCCTGGTAGATTCGAGTGTATTCTACATTTTGAACTTAGAGATTTACGCAGGACGGCAACCAGAGGGTCCGTTTTTTGTCGATAACAGTCCGAAAGAGGTGGTAAAGCGAATGGTTTCTCCTATAATCGGAAGTGGGAGAAACATCACAGTAGATTATTGGTTCACTAGTATTCCGTTAGCAGAGGAAATGATAAGCAATAATTTGACGCTTGTGGGAACAGTGCGCAAGAATAAAAGGGAATTACCACCGGATATAGTGAATGTAAGAGAGAGAGAAGAAAATAGCAGCTTATTCTGCTTTAGGAAGAATATAGCTTTGGTTTCGTACGTCCCAAAAAAATCAAAAAATGTCATTTTATTATCAACAATGCACAGCAGAATTTCTATCGACGAATCCACGGGAAATAAAAGGAAGCCGGAAATATTGACATTTTACAATTCAACTAAAGGAGGGGTAGACACAGTAGATGAAATGTGCAGCACCTATTGTACCAACAGAAACACCAGGAGATGGCCAATGACTGTTTTCTTTCATTTGCTAAACACTGCTGGCATCAATGCATTCATTATGTTTAGGGATACCAATCCTAATTCAAAATTGCGGAGGAGAAGTTTTCTTCGTGAGATAGCTCGATCCTTAACTTTACCATACATAAAAATGAGATCAAAAATAAGCACGATTCCCAGAGGGCTGAGAAGAAAAGTAGAGAAATATGCGCAAAATGAGTCTGATTGTGAGGAAAAGAAAGAGGAGGAAGTGAAGAAAAAAGTTGGAAGATGCGTTCTTTGCCCTAGAAGTAAAGATATAAAAACAAAAATTTGTTGTGAATTATGTAAGAAATTAATGTGTGGTAAGCATTTGTTGAAAATTTGCAGTGATTGCTTAAAGTAAATAAATAGTGTACATGAATAATTTCCAACTATGTATCTTTCAATTCAATAAAACTTTTCAGTAGCATGAAATTTAACTGTTGTTGAAGATTGTAGAATAAATTAGTTAACCCTTCCAATGTTGCATGGCAATTCTGAAAGGAGTAATTTAATAGCTAAAAGCAATCGTATACTCATTGTAAATTTTTGGCCTCAAGAATACATGTAGGGAAATCGATTAATTATTGGTAAGTAGTGTTTACCCATGGCAAATAGAAATCAATGATAAATTTTTGTTAATAAAAGAATAATGCCATATATAATGAGAAACAGTGATAGATTTTATAAAATTACATGCCATGTCTGCTAATCTCAATATATTTGTTTGTATTCCTAGGCTAACGACGAAAAACTAAATTATGGTATTTCATGGAGGAATTCGAACAGCCAACTTCGGGTGTTCAGAATTATTGACATAAAAAATTAAAATTTAAGTTAATGATTTTAAATACTGATTATATCAATTATCAAATACGCAAAATAAATGTTAACTTATGAAAAATATGCATTTTTACGAAAAAAATAGACAAAAATCATTTGGGGTGTCAGGGACACCCCACGCGACCACTCACGTTGGGAAAATGGGCGCGACTACCGCCGGGTTAAACACCCTCTCAAGGAAGGATGCCAGATGTTCGGCCTTGTCCTTGGGGTTT
The DNA here is from genome assembly GCF_921293095.1 of Ischnura elegans. Taxonomy (NCBI): domain Eukaryota; kingdom Metazoa; phylum Arthropoda; class Insecta; order Odonata; family Coenagrionidae; genus Ischnura; species Ischnura elegans. The sequence goes on along the minus strand of NW_025791659.1, from coordinate 409,756 downwards.
GTTAGCAGATTGCCTTCGTTTGTTTTAATGACCGTGTCCGGCGGTGTTGATGTTTTCATGCCCCTTGCAATTTTCCAAATTCCTTCTCTGTTGTTTTCGAGATTTTTAAGTTTTGTCTCCCACTTCCTTTTCCTCAGATCTCGAATACTGCAGGTTATCTTTTTGTTTAAAGTCTTCACTTTGTTTTTGAGAAGTCTCGTTCCCAAATTCCGGTATTTCCTTCTCCAATAATTTCTTTCTTTTATCATGTCTTTAATATCGGACGGGAGTGGAAGGAAATTCTCGCCACGTTTTTTCTTTTTTGGGATGGCTTTTTCCATGGCAGCATATATGACCTCTCCCAGTGATTCGGCTTTCGAGTCATGATCGATTATCGTCTTGGATTTGATTGGACTCAGATTCTTCTCAATTTCGTCCTGAAAAGTTTTCCAGTTAGCCAGGTTGTAACAATAGCGTAACCTTTCATCCGTATGTAAAATGGGGTTCGTACCAACCCTTACCATGACTGGGTAATGATCACTCGTTAGACTGTTGATTACGTATGACTTCATATATCTTTTGATATTTTTACTGATAGCGAAGTCAAAGACCGAGTTCCCATATATTCGGGTAGGTTCTACTGGAGCTGTGATTCTCAATCCTTTCTCATCCGTATATTTTTAAAGCTTCTTTCCGTTTTCGTTTTCAATTGGGCAGTTCCACTCGGCATGCTTACTATTGAAGTCACCGCCGATGATAGTTGCTTTGTCGTCGACAAAAAGTTTATCGAATTCATTTTCTTCAAATTTTTTCCCAGGGCTTAGATAGCAGGAATATAGTCTGATGTCTCCCATTCTCGTTTCAATAATCACTCCTATAGCTTCTAGCGTTAGGAGGTCGTCATTAGGTAAAACGCTGGATTTTACTCCTTCAGATACTACGATTGCCACCCCACCAGATGCTTTGTCTCTCTGAATATTGTCATTGTCACGTCTATATGTGACGTAGCCGTCAATGCTGATATCAATGTCATCTTTAGTCATTGTTTCCGAAATAAAAAGAACATCTACGTGGTTTCTCTTTAAAACCTTTTTAATTCTGGAAGCTTATTTTTTAATCCGCCGTTTGCATTCCACAAGGCGATGACTAATGATTTATTTCTCATGGGCGTATTATCCATGATTGGTTTGTGAGTTCAAAATTTGCATTATCTTGTTTAAAAACTCCTGCATCATCATCATTTGCTGTTGCATCATCTGAGTTAGCGTTGTTACTGTTTGCATTAGGTCATTTGTGACTTGATTTTGACCTGCCTCTTTGCTTTGACTTTCTGGTGAGTTGATGCCATTATTGGTTCTGCTGCCTTGACTTTGAACTGGCTCGTTAGATAATCCAGGGATATTTTCCTGTCTTTGTGCATGCTTGTCTTGCTTATTTTTGCTTATTACCATGCTTATTTTTGCTGCGTGAGTAACGTCGCATGCCTGATTTCTATTTTACCAGACGTTTATTAATGGCTTGGGGGCCGGAATACAGTTTTCTTGGCGTTCTTCACGCATTTCATCCCGAAAAGGTTTATTTCGCTTTAATGATTTTTTGTATTCGACGCATTCTTTCGCTCCCGCTGCATGTTTTCCCCCACAGTTTACACATTTCAATGGGTCCGTCCTTGGGCAGTCTTTGGCTTCGTGTCGTTGATCACCAAAATAGCATCGCGGAGCCGCCATTCAGTTTCTTGAGCCATGTCCATATCTATAGCATCGTTGTGGATCCTTGTATTTGTAGACGTTAATGGTGATCGGGTGTTTACAGACGAATCTAATATCCTCCAGTTTCTTTAGATCGAAGCCTGTTTGCTTCTGGACTGAAATTACATACGCGTCGGTTTTTGTTTTTCCTAAGATTCGTACACCCACGCACGGGATGCCTTGCGTGATGAAATCTTCTTGTATATATCCGCAGTCCATGTTATGGTCGAGTCCGTGGATAATATATCGTACTATTCTTTCGTTCCTGTCTGACCAGGCATGATGCTGTGCGTCACTTTCTTCTAGGAAGGTTTTGGCTCGATCGTAATCGTCTTTTGTTTTCAGTTGTAGCTTAGATCCGTCATTTAGCTTTTTAATGAAAAAGCTTTTGTCGCTTACCATTGATTCGATCTTTTTTATCGGTCATGCAAGGTCGTCATGTCCCTTACGCCATACAAAACAATTGCCGGCGGCTTTCCGGTTTTCGTAATGTTTGCAACATCGCCTTGCGGGATGTTGTCTATATTTTGTTGAGTGGAGGCTCTTGACAGTGGATCGAATTTATTACTAATTGTAATTTCTGCAGACTCCACGTTATCTTTTCTTTGTCTTTTACGCCTGTTGGTTAGGGCTTTCACAGTGACAAATAAATCATTCCCTTGAGAGGCAGGTTGATCCACAGGGTGGTCTTCATGGTTTGTATCCGTGCTTACGGAGTCGTCTATGAGCTTCATTGATGATATCACGTCTTCAGTTCCTTCAGTTCGGGTTTCTTCTACTAGCCGTTTTTTCCGCTCTCTTCGATGTCGTCGCCTGAGGGAAGAGAACTGTTTTTATGTTATCCGGGATGGGCACCCTTTTCTCCTGCGTTTTAGTCACTCGTGGATCGCGGTCAGAATAAGATCGATATCTGGCCAAGTTGTTGTTGACTGGAGACCTATTCACAGGCATTTTTGAGGGCTCCCTACTCAATACTCGTCACCAGGAGGGGGGGAGTAAAGCTGTGGAGTATCTTAGCGGGAGCCCTGGCCGATCCTACCGCCGAAGCGGCAGGGCACAGACGGTCGAACCCAGATCCCCCCCTAACCTGCCACCTAGTCCCTAATAAGTGGACCCGCTCACTTTCCCCAAGAGTGCAATGAGATAAATAACCTCTTACTTGGGTACTAATGACCAAGACGACCTTGGGGATATTCGTTACTCGGGCGAGTCGCCTTGACGTAAGAACGCACTACTCCAGTGATCAGCACGCCGCAAGGCGCCCCCTTTCACGACTCGTATTTGAGCCCTCAGCCGGTTTTCACCAGGCATTGCCTCGTATGTAGATTCGAAATCTAAAACAGATGACGAGTGACTGCGCATCGAAGAAACCCGAGAAACCGATGTCGTCCGCGAAGCCGGCAGATGGCGCTGGCAGATGCTGGAAAACGCTTCTTCCCCCTCTGCCGCAAGACTCGGCCTTTTATATACTTCGCTCCCGCAGCTCCGCGTCCTCGGCGCCCGTTGTCTTTCCAGGGTTGTCATTACATGGGGCCTCCGCGCGAACCCGCCACACCTGGGACGGTTACCGTAAGCTGAATTCGAGGAGAATATCCGAGGGGCTTCAGAACAATACTTTACTACGGACCCAAGCAATGGACAAAATCGATTTAACGGAGAAGATGGCAATAATTAAAGAACTTGCGATAAAAAAACTGCCAGGGTGTGAGAAAGGACCTCCAGTTTTCTCGTGGCGGAAGGGTGAATATTTCTCGGGAGCGCCAGAAAACGGCCTATGGCAAACAACTGAGCAGATTCCCTCTTGAGTCACAGGAAATTGCCAACGCTTGGCTGAGGGTGGTGCGGCTTTTGGGCTGCATTAACCTTCACAAGGACCGCGCAAAGAAGGAGTGGCCACGAATATGACGATCGCGGAAGTCGAGACCGCCCTCTTGGTCCCTGGACGCAATGCACATGTGATTTACGTGGCAAGGCATAAAACTGCCACCACCGGATGTGCCCAAGTAATAGTGAAGGACGACCTGTGGGACACATTTGATGCGTACCTCCGTCTGAGGGTGAGTTATAAAAATCTTTTATTTTTCTCTTCAATTTTGGCCTGGGTATGGCATTAATCGTACCACGCTCCAGAATGCAAATAGTTACGCAGACATTTTAAATGATTCCAAACGAAGTAATTAAAAATTTAACATTTGAACTAGTATAACCCGATTAACACTTCAGGTGTGCAAATAAGTCTCCACTTGTTAACTGTAACAACAACTACGAGTTCTGAACGCAAAGACGGACGCGTTTCTAATAAAGACCGAGGGAAAACCATTCAAAAATTTTTTCGTCGATTTGAATAAGGATTTGGAAAAGGAAAATATGCGAAAAATAAGCTCAACCTCCTGAAGGATGTTGGTATCAACATTATCCACCAAAAAAGATGAGGGGACCAGCCACAGGGTGGCAGCATTTCTGCGCCATTCGTAGAAAACAGCAAAGCGGAACTACCTCGTGCCTCTGCCGGCGAGGGTGGCGGAGTACCAAACCCTTTCCGGGCTCGTCCCCGCGGGACCCTCAACTGAAAGGCGAGTAGAGCATGCAAACGAGACTTTCCGCAACATCATTCTACCATTGGTTCCAACAACATTGGGCACAGACCCCTATAAGAACTTCCCCGACAACCTGGATGAGGTCATCTCCTCAAACCTTGGGAAAAAATTTGAAACGACGGAAGAAATGAGAGAGAAACGAAGAGAAAAATATGAAGATTCGGTTGGCAGACAGCGAGTTGACATTCTCGCCGTGATGGCCTTCATGTGCGACAAAAAATCTTTGCTAGTCACGCTGTGGAGAAGGAAATGCTCCGTCTCAATGGGCCAGAAGCCAAGATCGCTAGAAGCCCGATTTTGAAAGCGGTTTCGTTATCATGGGTGAAGGTTAAGCGAAAAGGAATAGCAACCGTGGTGGCAATTCCCAAAGTTTAAAATTCTGTGCGTGAGTGGAACTTCATGGTTCACAAATACGATCTCCAATTTTATGCTAAATAGCGTGGATAGCATGATGGCTTATATTGCATTCCACTTTCCAGATTTTTTTAACAATCATGTTTATGAGTGCCTGGCAATGAAGTCCAAACCCCATGAGCAACTGATACCACACTCAAATTTGGATCATCCACAACAACATCTGTACCCATTTCATCTTAACGTTTCCCTTCCAGTCATTGTGGCATGTATGCAGCAGAGGGGGAGGGGTTTCAGTGGGCATGGCCTTAAGGTGAGTCCCACACTCCCCGAGAACCAAAGCTCGGGGGTGCGTAACTGCATTTCCCCACCTCGGTAACAAAAAAAGACGGGTAGTACAGTACGTGATGATTGGTATAGATTAAAATTCGTTCCAGTCCTTGAATTCCTATAATTTGGACTATCACCGCCCACGCCTTTGGCGTAAGAAAGTGACCACTCTGTGCTACGTGGATAATATTCTTACGTAGCTTAATTTTCTAATAATGTTCCACTTCAACTTCAAAAAGCCATCGAACATATTTACGCTGTAAATGACCTATTGGAATATATGGCCTTCAAAACACTTCAATTCAATAAAGAAAGATTTCTTGTGTCAGAATGTAAGATGTAGAACACGTTGAACAACTTTGGCCCACGCTTCGGCCACGTCCAACCCTTGGGACCTATTGGATTTTAATGGCCCTCTAGTATTTATTCATCTGGTAAGTGTAGATTCAATCAATTCGTATATATGACGAATAGCAGAAGATTGACCTAATAATGCATTATATATGCATCAAGTGCCCTTTTATCATTAATGAAAACCAGGATTTTAACGAGGACAAATGTCAAGTCTAAATATGTTGGACTAAAGACATCGATATTAGATCCGTGGCCATATTTTGAGATAGCCATTAGAATAGCGTAATATCCTGGTAAATTATCGACTTAAATTTTCGATGACTGGCAAATAGCCGTCTTCTTCCTCAATATCTGTCAATTTGGTGATACAGGCCGCTATTAAGTATATCCGATCGGGGTTGTTTAAAGGCTTAATATGGAATGGCTATATCTTTAAATGCGAACGAAAAAACTGTATTTAAATAGTGAGAAAGGCGGCCTGAGGTTGGAGACGTAGAAAACGAATCGAATTTCATATCCATGAATAGCTTTTGTAAAATCTTCTACTCTCAAAATAAAGAAAGGATAGATCAATGTGAATTATCCCTTGGGCATGGGAAAAAGTTGCCATTTTTAAAGAACTTAAAAAGAAAAAATAAGAAATTTTCAAAGACAAACGAATAACAAGGCCACAAAAGTCAAAATTATTTACGATAAATACCTGGAGGATAAAGAAAAAAAATGATTACCCATCACCTAGCGCCAGAGCTTGTACAAATTTTGAAAATTTTAAAACCAAAATAGCAAAAAAAGGTTGATGTTTGATTTAATGAGAAAAATAATAATAACTAATGAAATGAAATTTCGCTGTAAAATGTTTTCCACCCTAAATTGTGAAATTTGCAACGTAACAGAAACGATTGAACACAAATCTTTAAAATGTCCCCCCAAATGTTCAAATTTGGAAAAAGATAAAGAATTATTACAATTTCTGGGACACCTTCGGGGGTGGTACAAGAAAGGACAACGAACTTTTAAATTTTAACTTTAATATCTTCCCAGCTTATAAGGAGAATGTGTTGTTACATTTAATTGTAAATTATTTAATGATGATGAAAGAAAATACCCTAATTGAAAAAAAACTTTATTAATGAATGTGAACAAATAAACGTAAATCATGAATTAAAAAACATTTATTGTAAACTTTTTCAAAGAGTAGTCCTAAGACATAGGGAACAATTTCAATATAATTTGATAACAATGTAATTATTTATTGTATTTCTGTAACAATATCCTATGTAACCTTGCATATGATTTATACAATAAACAAAGATTTTCTACTAAAGTCTTAAGGTACTTTTAATGCAAATTGATTTTTGATTTACAGTTCTTGTTTGCTCAAATTGAAAAGTTATTTGTCCTCCGGTTTTTTATTTAAAAAATAGTGTATTTACGTTTTTGTTTTACCAATGTAAAATTTCACTGAAAGCCTTTTCTTTTTTACTTTTTTCTGCCTCTGCAATGCTGTTCATACTATTAAAGTAACGCGTATAGGACCTTTCTGATGTTAGGTCCTCTTTCAGAATAAACTTACTATTTTGAAAACCGTCTTCACAAGATAAAATTAATATTTCACTATTCTGTACAGCTACTTTCAGCTTACCATTAAATTTTATATCTTTTGACTCTTTTACCTTATCTTATATATCTTTATCCCACTTTTTGACCTTACTTTTAAAATATTCTATAGCCTCTTCTACAGGTCTATCTGTAGTCCATTCACCATTTTTGCTATAATTTACTTTTGTTTCTTCATCCTTCGCTTTCCAACTTTCACACAACTCATGCTGACTTTTCTCCCAATTCCTGGAAGAAAAATATTGTCTTATGTGAGATTCACACTTTTCGTCTACCTCAACATCAAATGGCAACTTTTGTTGAGCTGACCAACTGCCATCTACAATGTTTTTAATGCTAAATGCATGCACGAAGGATTTACGCGTTTCAGTGAAATGTAGACCACATGGACAGAAAAACTTTATAGTGGCAAAATTTGGAGCTCCTAGACAACGACGATGGTAGCCTGGTGGATCGGCGTCCGGCCAGTGGAAAAGTGAGCGGAGAAGACAAAGGCCGTTTTCCAATTCGCAATTATTCACCCTTCGTGCACTTTTCGATCGTCAACTTACGGATGTGACGACAGCAAGGGTGGATCCAATCGGCGAGGGCGCAAGGGAACGAAGGGTAAGTGAGCAAGGGAGCGCGGATGCTCCCTCGCTACCTTCCCCTCGTAGGAAGTGGACGTAAAAATGGCGGCAATGGAAAGCTCAGAAATCTTGAACTGGAGTTGTAAGTAATTTTTTGTTTTTTATGTGAAGAGAGAGCGTCCAATCGGTGCCAGAAAAGTCAAAATACTAAGCAGTCTAAATTACAAACCTAAATAAACCGAGTAGTAGGGTGAATTTAATTCTTAAATCAACCACAAGATGTCCTAACCCGACCCTGCGCTTCACATTTCTTTACTGCCAATAGTTCGCATTATTTCCGTTCACACTTTATGGCGCCAGTAGAGCATTTGTAAGGGAGCAGGGTGCAAGGGAGAAAGGGAGCGAGGGAATGAGTACATACTACGTGGATTGGAAAACGGCCAAAGGCCGTGTCCCAGTTCACGTTCATGCACCCTTCGTGCACAAGTTGACGTCACATTCCGGAAGTGACGTCAGGTAAGTGTCGTCCCAATTGACCCTGAGGAAGGGTTTGAAGGGCACGAGGGGAGAAGGGTTTGAAGTGCGTGTGAAACCTACCTACGCGCCCTTTCCGAGGTGATCGTCATGGCGAGTGGTTCGGATAAGTGCACGTCCGAGGAGTGGATTTGTAAGTACCCGATTACTACTGTTTATGCTTAATTAAATTAATGTTTAATCCATCTTATAACATGTTAAGTATAATGTTTCATTTTAATCGAAAGGAATTAATTAGTAAATAAGCGAAAATCCATTCCGTTGACTTTGACGTTGTGAGGATATTCGCGTCATTATAACTTCTTAATGTAAATGCAAAACTGTTATTTAACGTATATTCTGCTTCATATTCTATCGTATTCGTCGTAGTAATGAGCATTAAAGGAATTGTTTCTCGTTTGTATCGATGATACTGTTGCTTCCGAGTCATGTGGTCACACTTATTGGGTAGTAAAGGTTAACTTGCGTTTCTGTGTTCATGCATCGGCGTGTATTCATGCTATTTAATAAGTTATGTTTGTAACATATGTAATTAAAAGTGCTTTGGTATTAGATAATGAAAAGGGTAACTTTAAATTCGCATTTGCGTACATTTTAACTTCCGTGCCATGTGCTTCCATTGGTTGAAGTTTCCTGATCCTTCACTTCTAAAAAATAAATAAATGTATCTATATGTAAATAATGTTATTATCCAAAGAGGGAATTTTTTATTTCTTCCACGCTCTGTGCTTTCGTTTTCTGCTACGTGCTAGGAAAGCTAACAACTACTTTCTTAGATGAACGTGATCTTCATACCTTCACAATTTCTATTGCCGGCAGTGAAATTAAATATGCCTACTAATTAGTTAAATGGTTATTTTCTCCTTATTCTCGTATCGTTCTTACGTCTTACTCTGTTTTAGAGTCATTACATTGAACAAGCATTCACTGGGAAAGATCCGTTATTTGGACGGGAATCTGTTTCAATCATTTTTTTGTCAAGTCCTTTTTTTATTGCGTTGGTGTCATGTGCTTTATTTTGTGCCATAGATCGTGTAGTTCACGTGTGGTTTATGGGTAAATGCTGGTCACGAGCGACGGTGAGTTTTCCTCCACTATGTGTCTCACGTTTTTCGCTGAGGTGATTCCATAGAATTCTATAAAACTATAGTTATGGGCTCACCATGTCTCTCGAACGATTAAAGTGACGTGCTATCAGGTTGTACAAATTAATATAAAATTCCACTAAGAAGGCCCTTAAAATGACAAGTGTTGACGAAGGCAATTGATGGTAACTCATTCAAATTCAATGGCATTTCTCGAAAATTAAGTTAATTCCTTTTTATAAAGTACATTTACATGATGGCTACCAACTGAAATTTCATTTCCTATTTCTCATTATTCTGTTATGTTCATCATCATTTACATGTAACTATCATCTCCTACAAGGACAGAAGAGAGGACACTGCTTTTCATAGCAGCGAGGCAAAGCAATGCTGCTCTCTTCACGGGCAGAAAAGGTTCTGCAGCTACTGCTTATGGGTATGTTGAAAGTGCTTACATCATTCATTGTCTGGAAAAGATATTTCATCCATTTACCTGGTGAAATTTGTAATGGTTAATAATATTTCAGGAAAGTGGCCAAAATCATAGGGTATCCCGGTGGGCATCTGTCATTGAAGAAAAAGTGGAAGAATTTGGTGGACGGATACAAGGTATTCACCCATGATAGATATTTTTAGATTCTTTACCATTTATTTTATGTTTAAGTGACCCTCTTCAGTGAGCAAATTCCCCTTCCAAGTATAAAGTGCTAATTAATGACGCATTTGGTTCATATACCATTTGGTTGTGAATTTTATACATTCCTGATAATTTTCCTTTCAGTTCCCATTTATCATGAATCATGTGAAAATTTGATTCATGCCTTTTTGGCTACATTCTTCAAAAATATCTCCTGCTCATTCATTATAATGCTTCTTAATTATATTTTCCGGAAATCCAATTTCATGTTGCCTCTCTTGTGTTACCATATAAATTACAATATCTATTTCCTTATGAGAACCTTTCATTGTTGATCTTAAGTGTTCCTATCTGACATTTATTTGTGACAACACTCAATTGGCGCCGTACCTACCCATACAAAAAAATCTGTGCTGTGGCTGTACTAAAGCTGCACTGTAACTGTGCTAAAAGGGCTGTACTGTGACTCTACTTAAACTGCACTCGAATTGAAACATCACAGTACGGTTATAGCACGGTCAGAGTGCAGTTGCCATAGCACAGTCCCAGTGGAGTTGTCATAGCACAGTCACAGTGGAGTTGTCATAGCTCAGTCGCAGTAGTTGCCTTAGCGCAGTCATAGTGCAGTTGCCATAGCACAGCCACAGTGCAGCTGCCATAGCACAGTTTTTACTGTAATACTCTTTCCATGAATTAATAATTGACAGTCTTGATGTGGCTATTACATTCCCTGAACATCTTATTGAAAACAAGAAGCAGAATTAAATCAATATAGGCCAATTAGCAGAGATATATAGTTCCCTTTTTAGGTGTTTGAAGATTGGTTGCCTGATCCAATCAGAAAACCGCAAAGAGATAACAGTGGCCAAAACGACTACACTCATTCGAATGTTGACTAGTCTAAGAAAAGATAAACCATATTCCTAACAGACACTCACTGAATTTGTTACGTTCCATTTCCTTAATATGAACAAAGTTTATGGTACTAAAAATATTGCTATCGAAGCACTTAGGTTCTATGAGAAAAATTGACAAATCCTATTCTGCACATCAACGGGCACTCAACATAAAAACCATCAAAATTTACTTCAGTGCTATTTGTCTAGTTGCCACAAATATCTATGCCCACCTCGATAGTTTTTGTTGATGAAATTTCAGTACTAACGCCGTGGAGCACAATAAATTACAATAAGATATGAAAATAAAGAAATTTATTAAATACAAATATACTCATGATTATAAACATAAAAATGAGAGTCTTGTTAAGGCATGGCCGCTCAATTCATTTGCCTCTTTGGCTTCCTTCCTGAAATTAAAAGGAAATCACATTACATACTGATATCTAATAAAGTGTTACGTCAAAATTTGACTGTTTAAGTTTGTCTGAATTTTATTTTAGAAAGTTGAGTACTTACCCCCAGCAGCAGAGTATAAATAAAGATGTCTTTTTTCAACTCTCTCGTGCTTCGCAAGGAGTAGATTGCGAGTCGTCGGAATCAATCGTGGAAAGTTGATTCATCGCGAACCACACGGATTTCAGCAAAATCGACGATATCACTTCACCAGTAAGAAAAATTCCCGGCTAAGTAGCTAATTTTGATGTAATTGAAGTTCACTTCTTCACGTTCTTAGCGTCGATCTTACATCGACGCATCCATCGTACAGCGTAGAATTCAGAGCACGTAAACAAGTAATGTTACAACCCGTTCAACACCAATGCTGTCCAACAAAGATGGCTGAGTATCGGCGGAAGTTGTTCTTTTGACCATGCTTTACCAAAATAATAAGCAAGCTGGAGCTATGTATAGCCGCGGTAATGTCAACATAAATTTTTATATAATTTACGCATTCATATTCTCATGGAAATGATAGTTGATCGTAATATGAAATAATATAGGAAATACTTTCTCCCGTCAATGACTAGTTTAAGTCCAGCCCTGTCACAGTGCTGTTTGAGCCATAGTACAGTTCCAGTCATGTCACCCAGCCCAGTCACAGCCCACTTTTAGCCACAGTACACTTCCAGTCATGTTTTCTAGCCCTGTCACAGTCCAGTTTGAGCTATAGTACAGTTCCAGTCCAGTTACCCAGCCCAGTCACAGTCTAGTTTGAGCCATAGTACAGCTCCAGTCATGTTACCCAGCCCAGTAACAGTGCAGTCTGAGCTCTAGCACAGTTCAAGCACAGTGATCCAGCACTGTTACAGTACAGTTGTTCTCGAATTCTAGCTGCCATAGTACAGTCTAGTACAGAAAAGTGTACTGTGACTGCGCTAAACACAGAGTTTAGTCCAGTTACAGTGCAGATTTAGTGCAGTCACAGCACAGATTTTTTTGTATGGGTATGCTTGCTACTTTGTTTGTTTTTTCCCTGAATCGATCTTGAATATACGCTTTAACCTGTATGAAATGAACAGAAATCAACTAAACAAACTTTTACTTTTATTTAACAGAAGTGTAAATACCCCAGGAGTGGGGTCAGTGCGGAGGGCGGACATAAGGGGCCACTAACATGGCGGTATTATGCTGCCATGGATATCATATTATCCGCACAGCATAATATAACACCGCCGGTGATTGTGGATAGTGGGGAAGATACTCAATCTAGAGGAAGAAGCCAGCCTGTTCCCCAATTGACCTCCACCAGACCCATCGAGGAAACTCCTTCAAGACAGAAGCGTGGGAGGGAGGAGTCTTCGGAAGTCCTGACGTATCTTCAGGAGAGTGATCGGGTCTGGCAGAGGTCAATAGGGGAACTTGTAAAAGTTCAAAAGGAGGTTGCCGATGGAATTAGGGATATTTTGGATGAGATCAGAAATAAAGATAAAATGTATTTGCTTGTTTCCTTTTTCTTGTAATGGTCCACTTTTTGTTTAGCTACCCTGGTCACTTGGGTTTAGGTGTCTCCATGGTCTGTGGATTCGGATGTTCATTGTCATGTGGAATTTCTAGTACTAACTAAACTTGCTCCATGATAGACTGAAATTTCCTCACTGAAACCACTTGTCATTTTAGAAAATATTTTCCTGCCTTGAGTGTTGCTACTGCCCTTCATATTTATTATGTCTTTCAGCTGTGAATGGAGTCTCCTATATGCCTACTAGACCATATACATTTTAAAATCATTCGCTACATTATGGTCATTAGGCTTGGTCTCATTTGCCTGGATAAATTTTCTGTCCCATGGTCCTTCAATTCGATGAGGTAAAACATTTTCTGAATATATGGAGTTAAAATTTTCAGGCTACTCTATCAAGGCTGTTGAAATCTGAGGGAGGTGGTGTAAAGGTAAGGTACCTAAGACTTCATTACTGTTCAGTTATTGTGGAAGGTGGAACTTTTTTGATTAATATTTTGCACTTCCCTTGACATATCAAATAGTTATTTGAAGATAAATCTAGTCATTCATTGCTGGGTAGGCTCCAAATATTAAGGTAATTACATACTTCTATGAAGATGGCACTTTTTTATTAGATTTTTTTAATTGATGCACTAGCTTGAGATGTCTCCCTGGCCAGTTTATATTCTGCACTTCCCTTGACGTATCAAATAGTTATTTGAAGATAAATCTGGTCATTCATTAATGGGTAGGCTCCAAATGTTAGGATAATTACAAACTTATAGGCAGCTGTTAGTATATTATTCTTAGCACCAATTAGACCCCTCCAGGTATTACACTAATTGCACTTTAGCCTTCCTGCTTGTTTAAATCAAGATTTTAAAAGGGTAAGTCATCTCATGATAATTTCCGGACTATTACCACACAGCTATCTCCTCCATGGGGAATTGAATAGTATTTTTTTTTTATGTAAAGGCAGGGAGTGACATCAGAAAGTTTTCTCCAGTTTCAGTGTAAGTAAAGTTAAATAATTTCTCATTCGTATGGTTCTGCCATATAGTGATATCCTGCTTGAATTTCAGAATAAGTGACTCGTGTTAGTGCCACTGATAACCCAGCGTACATTGTAATATCTCTTGTTTGTATTGAAGTCTTCGAAGTATTTCATGATAGTAGAACAAAGAAACTTCTCAGCTCTGAGAATATTCAGGACACCATTATCTCCATTGTAAGCAGTGAATCAGAAATAATTGCACCTATATAAATATTAAACATTGTAGATTTCAAGATAAATCTTATGAAGGAGTTACATAATTGGTTATGATCTTCTGAGTCCCATACCTCTAAACTTTTAAGGCTCTGAGAGCAGGGGGTATCCTGGAGAAGCGAAAGAGAACCTACATCGGTTAAGATAGTCTATTAATAGTGTGAATTTAGAATAGTGTGTAATAGGGTGGTTTCCTATTATTTTTTTATTGCCTAAATCGAAAGATTATTACTCCTGGAGTACGTATTTCACGCTTTTAGATTTTTAAATGACAATATCTATTTTTCGCGATTAAATGAAAAGTGAACATTTTCAAGCGCGCGAAAACGCGACGCGTAAGTATGAATGCCGGGAAATCTCTCCGTACGTCTTATTTCTGGTTCCCCCTCCCGCCCGGTCAGGTGACCTTGAGATAGGCTTAGCGCTGATACGTCGCAGGCTGCTAGCGGGTACCTGAGTACCCTGCTGGCTGGTAGCGCTTGGCTTAAGGATTATTAATACCTTATTAAACGAGGAAAACTTTCCGACCTTAGCCAGTTTTAATAAGTGATTATTAAGACATGTTTCCCTGAGCTCTGCGCCTGATGCATGCGTTGGTAACCTCAGACGATGTATAACTCCTATCCTCTCGTGTAGAAACTAGGTCCCTGTGACGTCACGTGGAGTGGCATCGCATGGGCGCCAATCTGGCCCTTTTCAAATGAGGATAAAAATGGACCATTGCCATTCGTCTAAACCAGTATTTCTAAAACCATATAACTTGTATATTATGAATATACTAATGGTGGGTAACGAATCGCAATCAATGCCTTTCGTATCCTTTGATGAAGGAAACTACCCTATTGGAGCAAATTGCAGCTTGGATGCTTTAGACTGCTCTCCTTTGAAGTTACATTTTTTGGCTTCTCGCAGTTGACACTTAAGAAGAAAAAGAAAGATAAAATAAGCTAAGCATCTCCTAGTTTCATAAGTATATGGTGCATTGAAATTAGTGAACCCATCCATAGAAAACATAAGTAGTGATGCAGATGAGAGTGAGTCAACTTATCTAGCAAAAGGCAGCCAATTTGGATGACCTGCTCACTGAGTTTAAGAATAAAGAGCCGATATGGTAAAATTAAAATATTGACCCGGATTTATCTGGACTAGAATTCTCGGGAGATGCCTGGTGCTAAAGATAAAGTCAGTGTGAGTAGGAATGAGTATACACAGAAGGGGTTGATTTCATTTCAGTGATGAAAAGGCAGTTATCATAATGGATTTTAGTCAAAACTTTTAACTGTGGATGAAGTTCAAAGTTATCACTAGACCAATTTATTATGCATCATAGTCCCTTGCTTTATTTACCTTAAGAAAGATGGTACTATCACTACCTCATCTCATTGTTTCATATCCGATGACCTTAACTATGATGTGGCCTTTGTTACTGAAGTGCAACATCACCTCATTGAATTTTTAAAGAGAACTTCACCTGCGAGCCAAGAAGTTCAGTACTTCACTGATTGATGTGCTCAGCAATATGAAAACTGCAAGCCTTTTTTAAATTTGGCTCGGTAGAGAAAATGAAAAAAATAATATGAGCAAGATTTTTTTTATTCCTTGACAGTTATTAGTTTACTGCAACCATAAATAGCATAAAATGTGCAACAGTCAATTAAATGGCAATGTTTATGCATAGAATGAACAGATGAATACAGCTAATGAGCTTCACCTTCCCTCTACAATGAGGCAACCAGCCTTTCCCTGAAACCTTCCCCATGAACATCGCCCTCTACCACCTTCAACCCATTTCGCTGCTGCATGTTGTCCTGCAGGGGAAAAATATTCATTATATTTAGAAACTTGCATAGTGAATTACAGTGATGTAACTTCCAATACTCGAATTTAGAACTGAGTAACACGTACATGGTCCAGAAGGACATCCCCTGCTGTAATGCATATATTATGCATCACAGCACAGGATGTGATAACTTTGACTGCCTGGGCAACCCTCAACTCCAGCGTCTTGGTGAATATGCACCTCCACCTTGTCTTCATTATTCCAAACACTCTTTCTACTACTATTCGTGCCTTGGACAATTTATGGTTAAAAAGGGTTTCCAGTCGGTTCTGAGGAGCACGGAATGGCACCATGAGGTATATGGGTCTCAGCCTACACGGATACCCTCCATCACCTATAATGAAGTATCCTTCCGGAGGATAATGAGCATTGGCGTAGAGAGAGCTATGCCTGAGCACTCGTGCATCATGCACAGATCCAGGAAATCCTGAGAGAAATCAATTTCCTCATAATTAACCTCAAAATAAAGGAAAAACTCGTGTATCAGAAATCATCATTCTTAGGGATTACCACAATCCACAGTAATGTCTTTCGTTGCTTCAAAAGTAATTTAGAGAGTGTAAGATACCAGCACTCACCGGCATAAAAGTCATTAATCTTACCACTGCCTATGCACAGCACTTGCATCTGCAGTGAGTAAAATAATTTTCTATTTATATACGCCTCGTTCATGCCTCGAGGACTGAAAACCCTGACATGGCTGCCATCAATGACTCCAACACATTTCGAAAATGTGTCACTGCCAGCTTTGGCCGCAAAATCAAGGCCGATTCCCTCCAGCTCCTGATGAGTGGGCAGTGTAACCACACTCCTAAATAAACCCTCCATCACCGCCAACATCCTCCCCACAGCAGTATGTACAGAACTGCGAGGCACATCGAATGTGGTTGAAATGACCCGGAATGAGGTCCCACAGGCCAACCAGTAGAGGAAGATGATAGCCTTCAATACACATATAAAAGAGACCAATTAGGTTCCTTCATATGTAAATAAAGCAACATATTTTCACGCTTAATCCCAGAAAATTCTATGAAAGTTCCACTTTGCCCATCAGAAAAGTTGAAAAAAGACCAATAGAATCAATAAGGTTATAATGACACTAAAACTAAATTATTGTAACGGACGTCACATATGAGGACCAAATAATTACGGTAATAGTAAAGAAAGCAAAATATTGATTGCTATACTTTATTTTTGGAAATACAGAAAAGTTCCATCTTGCCGATCAGAAACGTTTATGAAGTTGTTAAGTTAACATAATCACTCAAGCCATGCACATAAATGGTGGTGGACGTCAAGGACGCGGTATAAGACCTAAGGCCAGAGTTTTCGGGTAGATTCTTTGGGAAATTTCAATTGCACTTAAAACATTTTTGAGTGGATAGATTACGAGGGACTTTGCAATATTTTCCATATAATACTCAGCAGGCTTACAAAAAATATTGGAGGGGCCCAAACCGGGGATATTGCCACCAGAAATTTTATTATTAGTGAGTTTTAAGTTTTTTAAGCATTTTAGACGAGTCAAATGATCAACATTAGAACCCTGATAACTCGAATCTCGATATCTGGACACTCCGGGGAAAATCGACAAGCCTGACACATTTTTTCCTCACACCCATAACGAATTTTTGAGGGGGCTCGGGCCCCCTGAGGCCCCATGGAGTCGGCGCCACTGATACTCAGTCGGCACAGGCAGCATTTTCATGCTCCAACGATACAACATGCAACAACATAAACGATACATCCTTTCTGTCAACGATACCTACCTCCAACTCATTCTCCCAACCATGTCTCTTCCTCTCCATTTTCTAAACCAGGAGCCTCAATGCCTGTTGGGAAACCCTGAGGTGAATCCGGCATTTCTCCTCGTTCCCCGTTAGTATTTCCCATATTTCTCCACGATTTGGCAAGTCGCTAATGCAATACCGAGCCCGTTGCTGTAATAAAAATATGGCCGTATCAATAATCAAATTCGATCAGATATACGTAAACCATCCACACGATTAATGAAATGTTAACCACCATGCAGCATTTCCATTTCTCACTTACCATTCTTTCTCCCTCTCTCTCGTGCATCCTTGCCATTAAAGCCTCGATATTTCTTCTCCTGGCCCGTATCAGGAGAGAAATAGCATTAGTGATAGCATTAAATGCTAAAACATGGTTTAAAAGCGCCAATTCATCAGCCGCGTCCATTGCAACCACGTTTATCTGCAAGTATAAAATCAGCATTCGTGGGCTCGCGGGTATCATACCTCATTTGTTTGACATTCACGCAGTAGCCACTGCCCTTCTTGGCGCTGGCATCGGCTCGAAGAGCACGAAGGGCACAACATCCCGTAATGCCTGTTCTACACGCTCGGATCAGCTCATCCAGCTTAGCTCAGCCAAATCGCTCAGCGCGAACCCATTCTTAACGAGAGGCTTAAGTCGACCCCTCGCCATCTGATGGCAATAACTGAAAGCTTAAGAACACTGGAGAATCGGTGAGCGCTGAAGCATTTTATGGAAATATTTCTAGCAAAGCAGATAATTACCGGATTTATTTTGGCAGATCAGTGTATTCCCGAGTTATTATCTGTGGTACTTCTACGGAAGGATATGAATTTAGAGTAATTCAGATGATTTTTCGTCGGCTAGGGCGATAATGCTTCCTCAGGTTTTGTTACAGAATTATAGAATTTTGAAATTTTTACATCGAAAAAAGTTCTAAATATATATTTGGTATATTATGACTCCGTTAATAAAATATCACGAATGTTTTGGATCATCAATGGAATGACTATGAAGGTGACCGCGAGAAGATGGCAAGAAGACGACGACGGTAGAAGCTTTCAAGTTTATTGTTCACTGGGAACGTATTATAATATTCCAGTAAGGACGTTGGTCTCATCCGCAATCCCATTTCGAGCACGCGCCGCTAACTTTATCATTTATGGGCTCAGTGAGAAGAGCCACACTCGGAAGAAAACCGAACGCAACCAAATACACGCGCCATGTGAGAGAGAGTTGATGACAACAGCGCAGCGTTTAACTTAAGCTGGGGGTCCCAGGCGAGATGATCCGACCCCCTCGGCTGAGCCGTGGCAACGTCTCTACACGGCAAGATCAGCCGCCAGGACGGCTGATCCTAGGCGCTGAGCCGAGCGTGTAGAACAGGCATAAGGGCGGATAGGGCCCAGGGCGCAGGGTGCACACTTCCGAATTGGGACACCGCCTAGGTAATGCCCCGTTCACATTACCATCTTTCTTAACCAGCGTAAGATGACGTCGGAACCAACGCGCGTTCACACTTACCATGGTAAGACACTGGCGACATTGATGAATGGTAAGTGAGTCCAAGTAAAAAAAAATGAAATGACAGGTGCGAAAAATTTGATTTGGCGGGAAGTAGGTAGCAACGCAGATAACATTGAAAATCGCATCATGGATATTGAGGAGGAAATTGTTGCGGTTATTGCTGTGATGCATAATTTGTACGCCGAGTACATTAGAATTCGTCGCGATAGACTTGCCCTCCAGCGTCGTCGTGCTTTGTTAATTGCTCCACTCTTGCGACGAAGAAGGGAACGGGTGTACCGCAGGGTGTGGAAGTACGTCAACGCGCAATTCGTTTGGGAGAGAGATGTCACCCTCTGGCCCGAGGACAAGTTTCATTCGGTGTTCAGAATGGGCAGGGACACTTTTAATATGCTAAGTGTCGACCTTGGGCCGTGATTGTCGAGGAGGGACAGCCGTTTACGGGAGGCAATTAGTGTAGAAAAGAGAATTGCAATCGCCATTTTCTTTTTGAAGTCAGGCGCTGACTACGGCACCATTGGCCTTACTTTCGGCGTGGGTAAAAGCACTGTGCACTCTATAGTCGAGGACTTTTGCACCGCAGTGCTCGCAGTATACATCGAAAAAATTCGGTTTCCGGAAACCGAGGAAGAGATGAGGAACAGTGCGGATGAATTCCTCACTAGGTGGCAATTCCCTGGAGTGCTAGGTGCTGTAGACGGTTGCCACATCCCAATACGGACACCATCCAGAGATGGTGCCGATTAATTCAACTATAAAGGGTGGAATTCCATCATTTTGCTAGCAGTGGTTAGCAGTCGATACCGGTAAGCATTGGCATTTTCTGGAACTGAATATTTCTTGGCTTGTTCGTTCTTCTGATGGGATGTTATAATTTTAGGTTCATCTACACCCATGTTGGCTTCCCTGGTAGGGTTAATGACTCGGGGGTCCTGCGTGGAAGTTCCCTGTGGGACAAATTGACAGGCGGTGATATACCCCCCCAAATACCACCTTTTGGGGGATGGTGCATTTCCTCTTGCCGTCAGTCTACTGAAGCCTTATCAGGGGAATGTGGATAGAGAGCAGGACAATTTCAATTACCGGTAAGTGACCTCCCTGATCATATTTCCATGTAAGCGGCTATTCCATGGCATACCTTATTCATGTAACATACATTTATCATACTGTAACCTGTTATTTTTAACTGTTTATTATAGTTTGAGATGAATATTTTATTTAACAAATTCGAAGTAAGTCCTTAAGTAGTGTACGACTCTTTAACTAATTGAAGATACAGTCAGCATGATAGATTGTAATCTGTAAACAGAATACCCTATTAACGGCATGTTATTGCTTCTTACAGATTGTCAAGGGCGAGGATGGTGGTGGAGAACGCATTTGGCTGCCTGAAAGGGCGTTGGCGTGTTCTACTGAAGCAGATAGACACGGATGTGCCAAAAGCAGTTAAGATTATCAGCACCTGCTGCATTCTACACAATATCTGTGAGGAGCAGAGGGAGCTCTTCATGGGAGAGTGGGAGAATGAGGTGGAGATGATGGCAAACATTTACCCTCAACCCGATGCAAACCATCAGGGGATGGAGTATGTGGATGGGATTGAAAAGAGGTTAAGTATAATGAGGCAGCTCACTTAGCCTGATTGCTGCCACAATGAGGCAGCTCGCAGTGCAATCAATAGGGTGGTGGGTGGCTAATCGTGCTTATCCGTCCCTGCTTACTTTGGGTGAATGGTTTGCAGACTTAGTTTTGTGGGTACATGCATCGGAAGCTTGGGTTGGTGACTTTTTAGCCTGCATTATGCCTTTCATTGTACACTTTATGCTAACTAACTTAATTTTTTTTACTGTCATGTATGATTATTATTGCCCTATGAAAAATATCTCTAAGTAGTTTATTACTTGCTCATGCGCTTGTGAAAGGTTCATGGTTGAATTTTGTGATAAGGGTACTTCTTGGAATTTTGTAAATGTGGGAAACAGAAATTTGAATATCACTGTGAACCGAAAAATTGTCACAATATGGGGCTTCCACCTCTGCATACAGAATAATGGAAATCTCCAAATTTAAACGTTGGTTTTATGATGGCCCCACTATTTGCAATTTTTTTCTTGTTTTGTGTATAACACTGATATATCTCAATGTTTGCTTCTACCATCCATGAGCATGGAACATCTAAGTTTACCTGTCATAATGTTCAAGTACCACATAAGAGCCAGGGTTTCGCCTGCGCTTTATGGAATCACTGGATTGGAATTTACACTGAAATCTTTGGAATGTATAAACCGAAATTTCTTTCCATGATTATTGTCCTTATTACTGCTGATTTGTGCATGAAAATTGTTATTTTTTTCTTGAAAATCCATATGTGAAATAGCCAACTGCTTCAAGCACATGCATGCATGCAACCTGCGCAGGAGCCAAGCCATAACTATTGCAAGAAAAAATTGCCTCTCATATTCAGGACAAGCTGGGTCAACCACTTGTTTTGCTCATGTTACAAAAATGGTATTTCTGCTCCATTAGAGTTTTCATACTGCTGCACCATTTTTTCCTCACACCTCGGATAGGATGCTTTAAGTATGTATGTGTGACATTATCAATAAAACATTTTCAACTATGCCACAATTTCTTTATTAATTATGCCAACCTTTTGTTACGATTGGGACATTGTACACAACAGGTTATTGGTTATTGAAAATGAACGGAATTAAGTAAGTGAAATAGCTGATGTATTGAAAAAGTTTACTAAGCAAGTGTTTGATAATCTACTTCTTATTGCTCTTCCTCTGATGCTGTATTCATTCCATCAGAATGACCCAAATGCAAGCGTTTCCCTAGTCCTAGGATGACAGCCTTTCCTCTTTTGGGGAGATATTTAAAGTTCTCATAAAGGTTTTTATACTGCTTTACAGAAGTTCTGTGTGCAGGTCTGAAGCTGAGCTGAATTCTTAACCCTAAGTTTGGTAGGTCTTTGCTGTTGTTTTCTGTCCCCACCATTCCTTTATGTTTCCTTATATGCCACTCATATTGTCTCTTTTTTTTATTAATTCGTCATCTTCCTTTCTATTTTTATGTACCCAACACGATCATTTGCTTTGAGTCCATCATGAATTCCCTTCATTCAAGCAGAACTGGTTGATTATAGTTACATAGACCTAGTAAAATCCTCTTGTCGTAATTACAGTAAAACCACTTCTCTTAATTCAGCAGTCAGTTACAATGATTTGGATAGTTGGACACCTTTCTTCTTTTTTACAGTTACGTATGCTCTTATATGGAACAAATAAGCCATAACTAATGGTTAACGTGAAAATTGCAGCACATTATAAGTGTATAAGAAAAAAAAACAAGGGTGAAACATTTATCGCTGAAAATGTCATTCCATGTATGCAGTCACAGCTGCATTAATGGTCTCTAGTTGTCACGGTACAATTTGCAGAGATAGTTAGGCCATCTCCTTGGTATGATAAGTGGAGGTTTTACGAGATCTACTACATAAAAGAGGTTCACTTCACCTATTTCCTGGCCCTTTGGCCAACCAATGCCTCACCCCCAACCTCATTTAAAAATGCATGTGAGTGCCCTAAGCACGATTTTTAATCTTGGTACTACATTTTCATATCACAATGATAAAGACTAATAATATTTACTTGAGCTTTGGTAAGGCAACTCAACCTATGGAAATAGTATTTTTTGATCACTTAGTTGAGAGACTGCTTTGAACTAAGGTAACCTACATATCAGACTGAAATGATTTATAAATAATTTTAATGCAATGCTACAATATCACTCATAATACTATACATAAAAAATACCTATTGTTACGGAATGGCCCAAATGAGTTAAATAATGCAATGGAAGTGAAAACTTAGTGACAATTAAAATGCTACGTTACACAAAGTTGGTGGAAGGCAACCATTTTTGGAACTCTTGCCAAATTGACTAGGATCTTCTTCACATCATATGTCCACAATGATTTTTCCCAAAAAATAAAACAGCTGTCCCAAATAAGCAAAAACATTAAAGTGACCACACTTCTGTAACGCTGTTAACGAGCATGGTCTGAAATGAATAGCAGCCACATTATTAACCATGCCCTTCCTTGAAGTGAACGAACTAGCAGGGAAAAACTTTCCAAATGTTGTGCATGACCGCATGCATATCCTTTAAGATGGCTTTGTCCACTGCAATAAAGTTTCTTTTATGTTATAAATTTATCATAGGATTAATAAATTGTACACCAGAATTACATCAGGAAATATTTATTTTAAAGAGTTTGACATTACCATATTTTTGAAAGACTCCAGGGCGACCAGCCTGCCATCAGGGAGTTGAATCATGATGGCCCGCCCTGGAGCCCTTTCCTCAATTGGGATGGAGGAGGACTGAGGGAGATCAGGTGGAGGCATGGAGGGAGGCATGGGAAGAGAGGGGGTGGTAGATGGTTGAGGGGCAGGAGTTCTTAGGGCAGAGGCGGCAGGTGGTTGAGGTTCAGGTGAGGAGGGGAGGGGGTTACACTGTGGGAAATTGGATATCTTGCTTCTTATTAATGTCTGTATGGAGGATGTCAACTGCTGCATTTGGGAGAGGATCCTCTCTTCCCTGTCCTCCATCCGCCTCATCCTCTCCCTGTCCTCCTCCTGTCCCCACTCAATCAACCTATACAGGTCTTCATCCGATGTTGAGGAACATCTCCTCTTCCTCCTAGCAATTGGAGTCACTAGGACTGAAGATGACCCACTCCCACTGGTCCCTGCACCTCCATCCATGTCTGGCCTGTAGTGAATGAAGTCATATGAAAGATTTTATAAGCTGTTCATTAACCCGAAAAAGTCCCTGGGGTGTGTGATGTTGTAGATAAAATATTGACGGATTAAATCCTTGAATGACAAAATAATGACTGCAAGTTTCTAATACAATTGCATAGGCTACTATTATGTGCGCACAACACTTAGCTATAAGCATATAAATATTCTGAATGTATTACGTTATTTTCATGAAATTAACATTTTTAAAAATTCAAAGAATAATTTGAAATCATAACATAAACACTGCACATGAAGAATTGAGGATAGAAATATGGAATTATTTCTTTGGCAAAAATTAACGACTGCTGGGTACTCCAAACAGTAATGCTTAGGGGTATTTTAGATTTAAAAAGAAGAGGTATGTAATATGAATGCAGTCACTCTTGAGATTATATTTACTATGACACAGAGCAGAGTTGTGATGGGAGAGCAAAGTAAAAGCTAAATATGGTTTTAATGAGTAAAGACCAACCTGTACCTAAAATATTGCACTACTGATGGGATGCAAGTTAATTGATAAAAAGCCATCAACACAAGGTCCAGAATACAATCTTATAAAAGAAAAATCAAGCATACATATCTGAAGTTATTGACTCAGGAATTCAAAAGTCACCCTATTCTTTGTACCATCATGATGTTAGCAACTTTTTGAAATGGAAATATTTTGGCAGTGAAGGTGCTGTTTTCATACAATAAAATAAACATTTCCCATGGGCGAACTGCAAACGTTTCCGTCATCATTACGCTATGGATAAATACCATGTGCGTGTGTGTTGCATCATTCTTTAGAGATGTTATCTGATACTGAAAAAGGCAATATGTTGGACAAAAACATCAGTTCAAACCTCCACCCAAGTGAGGAAGAGCGAGAATGTTTGGAACACAACATAAAAGGGGAAGAAAAGGACCTTGGTGACAATCTTAAAAATAGCAGTATAATCAAAAGATGGATAAAGTAGGGCACCACTGTTAATGTAAGTTAACACAATGTCACTTCAGAAAGAAATCAACAATTTCAGCGAGAACATGAAGATACTCACAGAGGTGCAAGGGAGTCCAGCTGTTCCACGGGAGTGGCAGAGGGCTTCTCGCCGTACAAAAGGTTTAGCGGCTGCCAGAAAACCCAATCGGGAGGCGAATCCCCGGATCGCAATCCTCTCTTCACCTCCATATATCGCCTCTTCAGGTTCAGGATTTTATCCTTCACCTGGCAGCCGCTGCGGGGGAACCCTCTCCTCGTCATCTCCTGTCCTAAGTCACTCCAAATACTTGTGTGACCCTTTAGGGTGCTCTTGAATCTAAAGAAAGTGAAGAAGTGAACAATCATTTAACAGAATGGTAATAACCCGTCGTAATTGTGCACCCACCAATTAATTGTAAAATACATTATGTATTTACACAGGCATAACCTTGCCTGGGTATGGCCTTCTGTGAGAGACAGCAATGAGAAATTTAACTAAGATCACGATTAACATAGGGTAATCTATTCAACTTGCAACAGCGATTGAACATGGAAAAAGTAAATGTTACAATAAGGGGAGGAAGGCTCTGCATTTTCGAGGTAACCCATGGATTACTTTCGAAAAGGGCAGGCCACGGCGCGAAGACTATTCAAAATTTCCATGCAACGAGAAACAAGCATTGCCGATTTCTTTGAGCTGAAAGCAGTCACGTACAACAAAACATTTATATTGGCTACTGCCTCAAAACAGTATTCCCTTTAATAAAAGCACAGCATGAAGGCAACGTTAAATCCGAAATATATAGACATCATCACATCGATCGCACGGTGTCCGTTAACTTTCACCTTTCCATAAATATTTTGTGGCAATAATAAGCCCACAAGCTGTTGCTACAGAGAGGGTTACATTTAAAAAAAGTCTACAACTGAAAGCATGATATTCATTCACAATGAAACACCAAGCGGTTGGCATCTGACCATCACGAATAAATTAATACAATGAAAATATTAATTTCTGCAGTTCCGCAAACTTCACATCATTTTAGCAATACATTGAAAGAGGTTATGTTATGTTTTCGTGAAAATACAGAGCGAGCTAGTGGCTAACGATACACGGACTAAAATATATCGCATAACTTACACCAGGTCTAAAATTGATTAATATTCAATAATATTAATACTTGCTACTGGGAAACATTTAAAAAATTTCAGCTACTGGAAGCATGATAGTCATTTCACAATTATCACACCACGTGGTTTGCATCTGGGCATCAAAAATACTTTAATGCAATGAAAATATTAATTTCTGTGGTATCGCAAACTTCACATTATTTCTAGCAATACATTGAAAGGAGGTTATGTAGGATTTTCGTAAAAATACAAAGCGATATAGTGGCTAACTACACACGAACTAAAACACATCTCATATCTTGCATCAAGTTTACAATTGATTAGCATTTTATGATAAATACTTAGTACAGGGACACATTTAAGATTTTCAGCAAGAAGAAGCTTGACATTCATCTCACAATCATCACACCACGTGGTTGGCATCCGGCCATCACGAATAGTTTAATACAATGAAAATATTAATTTCCGTAGTTTCGCAAACTTCACATCATTTTTAGCAATACATTGAAAGAGTTTATGCAATATTTTCGCAAAAATACATAACGAGCTAGTGGCACTATACACGGACTGAAATATATCGCATACCTTACGTCAAGTTTAAAATTTATTAATATTCAATGAATACTATGTGATTTTAAGAGCACTTACCTCCTTTGAATTACATCTGAGGAGTATACTTCAATTAAAATTTTAGTCTCCTCCTCGCTAAACGCTCTCCTCTCAAATCCTTCTCCCGCCATCGTCCTTCCTTCTTCTTTTATATCTAACCAACTTCTAACCAACTTGCGTTCACACACGCATGAACTACCGCCAACCATGGTCGGAAAACGGTGGTCAGAATCCCAACCACGGTTAACGGGAACTTGCGTTCACACCTCGTTTTGTAACCATGGTCGGGGCCAGCCCCCTAACGGGTGCTTTCCATTCGTCGACGCAAGTTGACTTGCGTCGACACAAGTCGTGTTTTCTGCTTTCCATTCGTTGGAGTTGCCGACACAGGCGGACTCACACCGACTCTGACGAAAAGCTGAGTTTGAGACAGCGGACAGACGAATTGCGCATGCATAGTTGTTTTGGCGCCTTTCACCTGCATTGCAACTGGAGTTGAAACATTTTTTAAATTAGTTATTGGCAAGTGTGCGATATGTTCAAGGTATGACGTTTTAAATAAATAGCTTAAATGCATTATAATAATGCATTTTTGTTAAATTTGCAGTAGTTATTATACAATTCTGAGATGATTCTTATTGTTATTTAAAATTTTGTGATTTTGAGTGATATTATTTTTAAATATACCTGCCATGCCTATAACTAAGTCGAATTATTTGCGTACAGTGCATCATTATTTTCACCGTAAAACGGTCTCGAGAACAATCCAAATGACCAATGACCATAATCCAACATTGGTCAACAATATAAACAAAAAACATTCCAGATCTTCACTCTGAATCACTTACATCGTTCTCTTTGGATAAATTTCCCGGTTTTCTAAACTCGTGTTCTACGCGCATCAACCACTGCGCATACGGTGCTTTCCATTCGTGGCTGGCTCGGAGTTGACTAGAGTTAACACAAGGTGACACGAGAGTCGCCTGAATGGAAAGCACCCAACGAGTCCTTCTTATTGGAGACAGGGATAACCTCAGAAAGCAACCTGTCATGGCGAAATGCGCAAAGAGGCACAAAACGCCGCGAAGTTAAAAATTAAGTGAAAATGAAGATATGTAGTTTTAAAGGTAAACAGGATTCGAAAGTGTTGTAATATATGACATATGTAACCGCAAAAAAATTGGGATATTTCTTTGCATAGATTGATACATATAAGTTAACATGTTTACTATATATGAAATAATATAAGTGAATATGTTTACTGTATATGATATGTGCATTACCGTGATACTTGAGAGCCATTCATATTCCAACGTATTAACTTATGTGTTATTCATATGATATGTATTTGGTATCTAAAATAACAGTAAGGCGTTAAGGATGAAAACGAAACAGTCTTTTGTAAACAAATAGTTTAATGACGAAAGATTAGATGAAATAAAGTTGGACAAAATCTTGAACAGCGTTCCGATGCACAGTGATAACCTCAAAAGCAACCTTTGTTGGCAGAACACGGAACAGTCCCTACGACTGTCAAAATAATTGAAAGAAATGCGTATTTAAGAACTCATTACCGTGATACTTGTGAGCCATTCATTTTAGATAAATGTTGCTTCATCGGTTGAATAAAATAAACACAAGCACAGTGCAACAACTCATTTCGATGGACTGGGATAACCTCAAGAGCAACCCATGTTTACAAAACGTATTAACTTATGTGTTATTCATATGATATGTATTTGGTATCTAAAATAACAGTAAGGCGTTAAGGATGAAAACGAAACAGTCTTTTGTAAACAAATAGTTTAATGACGAAAGATTAGATGAAATAAAGTTGGACAAAATCTTGAACAGCGTTCCGATGCACAGTGATAACCTCAAAAGCAACCGTTGTTGGCAGAACACGGAACAGTCCCTACGACTGTCAAAATAATTGAAAGAAATGCGTATTTAAGAACTCATTACCGTGATACTTGTGAGCCATTCATTTTAGATAAATGTTGCTTCATCGGTTGAATAAAATAAACACAAGCACAGTGCAACAACTCATTTCGATGGACTGGGATAACCTCAAGAGCAACCCATGTTTACAAAACGTATTAACTTATGTGTTATTCATATGATATGTATTTGGTATCTAAAATAACAGTAAGGCGTTAAGGATGAAAACGAAACAGTCTTTTGTAAACAAATAGTTTAATGACGACAGATTAGATGAAATAAAGTTGGACAAAATCTTGAACAGCCTTCCGATGCACAGTGATAACCTCAAAAGCAACCTTTGTTGGCAGAACACGGAACAGTCCCTACGACTGTCAGTGTAATTGAAAGAAATGCGTATTTAAGAACTCATTACCGTGATACTTGTGAGCCATTCATTTTAGATAAATGTTGCTTCATCGGTTGAATAAAATAAACACAAGCACAGTGCAACAACTCATTTCGATGGACTGGGATAACATCAAGAGCAACCCATGTTTACAAAACGTATTAACTTATGTGTTATTCATATGATATGTATTTGGTATCTAAATTAACAGTAAGGCGTTAAGGATGAAAACGAAACAGTCTTTTGTAAACAAATAGTTTAATGACGAAAGATTAGATGAAATAAAGTTGGACAAAATCTTGAACAGCGTTCCGATGCACAGTGATAACCTCAAAAGCAACCTTTGTTGGCAGAACACGGAACAGTCCCTACGACTGTCAAAATAATTGAAAGAAATGCGTATTTAAGAACTCATTACCGTGATACTTGTGAGCCATTCATTTTAGATAAATGTTGCTTCATCGGTTGAATAAAATAAACACAAGCACAGTGCAACAACTCATTTCGATGGACTGGGATAACCTCAAGAGCAACCCATGTTTACAAAACGTATTAACTTATGTGTTATTCATATGATATGTATTTGGTATCTAAAATAACAGTAAGGCGTTAAGGATGAAAACGAAACAGTCTTTTGTAAACAAATAGTTTAATGACGAAAGATTAGATGAAATAAAGTTGGACAAAATCTTGAACAGCGTTCCGATGCACAGTGATAACCTCAAAAGCAACCGTTGTTGGCAGAACACGGAACAGTCCCTACGACTGTCAAAATAATTGAAAGAAATGCGTATTTAAGAACTCATTACCGTGATACTTGTGAGCCATTCATTTTAGATAAATGTTGCTTCATCGGTTGAATAAAATAAACACAAGCACAGTGCAACAACTCATTTCGATGGACTGGGATAACCTCAAGAGCAACCCATGTTTACAAAACGTATTAACTTATGTGTTATTCATATGATATGTGTTTGGTATCTAAAATAACAGTAAGGCGTTAAGGATGAAAACGAAACAGTCTTTTGTAAACAAATAGTTTAATGACGAAAGATTAAATGAAATAAATGTGGCCAAAATTATCTGCAGTTCTTTATGGTCTAAGTTTACCAACCAACTCACTATCCCATATAGCACTAATGTCCCTGCATCACAATAACTTCCTCAGTACAGTTAATTATGCCATTGAATTCTGGGGGTCAGCAATTACTCTCCTAAACCAAGTGTTTTTTCTGCAAAACAGGGCACTCTGAACCATCTTGGGTATATCAAGAAGAGAATCATGTAGACCAGTGATTGTTAAGCTGGAAATCCTCACGCTTCCTGTGGCTCTTTGTAATACATGATCTTTGGACAAATAAATTTATTATTATCAAATATATATTTACAAAAGCCAGATGGTCTTGGGAATGCATGGGATAGGTCATATTGAGTTTGGGTTATTTTACAGAAATGCTACCAGATCATAAAAAAGGTACCTAATTGATAGAAAGCTCATAGTACCAAATTCCAAAGCACCTCCAAACTTCTTTGCAACAATAGGTTCTACCTCATGGTCCTCAGCTAGGTCTAATCTTATTCTAAGTATTTATAACTGATATTGTCAAGGTCTATAACCTGATTCTATGTTTCTTCAATATGCTGCTTGCATGGAAATCTTTTACAGAATTCAATGAATTAATGATTGAATAACCCTCCGAAACTGTGTTTGAAGCCTGGTGTTAGGACAATGTACACACTTACCTAAAACATTAAAAAATGTTTCTTAATGTCATTCTCTAGGAATAAAACTGAGTTAAGTGCATGGATTTATTTTTAGGAACTGCAGGTCTTTCAAAAATCCTGGATTTGTTTTTCATGCCAATTGTTGAAGTACCTGAGCAAAGTAATAAAAGAAATAGTATATAAAAACTATTCTATACTATAGTAACTATTCTATTATTTACATATGTGCACTCAAATTGCGCTCACAAAATATTCAATCAAATTCAAAATAGTCAATGTGAAGCCTTGTCGGATTGAGAGTCATCACTATCACATCACTGTCTGTGAATTCATTAACTAAATGGTCTTTCTCCCAATACTTTCACATAATAGAAGTCTTTCTGGTAGGTAGATGAGCATAACATTGACAGGTCGGAAGACAGCCCCCTTTCTCGTATGTAAACTCGGGCAGGAAAAATCATGAAAAAAGGAAATAATTTGTTAGAAAGTTCACAAACAAATGATTAATGGAGTTTTACACTAACTTTTTTGGCATGTCTAAGAGGGAGGATGAATTACTAGCAAATATATTATGTATTTGAATATTTCTCTGATAAAACAATGTGAGAATTTTCAACATGAGGTATTATAACAATTATGTATAGTAAAATAAATAAAATATAGCCAATAACAATTATAAAATACAATAAATAAAATATAACAAATAACAATTATAAAATACCATAAATAAAATATAACAAATAACAATTATAAAATACCATAAATAAAAAATAACAAATAACAATTATAAAATATATAAACTTAAGAAAAAATACAAAGAAACATAACAGCAGAAATGAAATAGGAAAGCGTGGAAAGGAGGGACTTATTTACAGAAAAGTAGTGACAAGTATGGCACAGAGAAGTTGAAGAGAAGAAGAAAATGAAAAATATAACATGCAGTCAACACACAAAGTGACCCGTAACTCATGGTAAATAATATACATAGTAAATAAATCAATTGTCCAGTACTGTTATCATGTCAAACATATACTTCCTATACTTGTCTGCATCAAATGGCTCTTTGATCAACCTTCCCTGTATTATTCTTTCAGCATACCAACAAATGAAAACTCCACAGCTATGACTGTCTCTCTGCTTAAAATGCTCTGGCAATGACACTTCCCAATCCCTTTCAGTGCATCCAAATGAGACACTAAGCACTTTAATCCATCTTTGAATGGCAAAATTATTAGTGTGGTGAATAACATCTGCAGCAGGGTCATAGAATTCTAATTTCCTTTCTAATGGCAAAGCAACAATAAGCATCCAGTGTGAGTTGCAAACATTGAGGGGAATGACTATTCTAGTAACACAGGAAAGGTCAGATTTACCAAAGATTGCCATTGGCCGGGATTGAGAGATTTTTCCTGTGACATATAGAGAAATAACTGGATCCACTGAAAAAACTGAAGGGACAGACTCAGCAATTTTCCACAAGAAAGCTGCGATGATCGTGTCATACAGCCAACCTCTCTTAAAATCAGGGAAGACTTTACGAATTGCACTGACTTCCTCCGGTGGTATTAGAAAATCTAAGGACTTCAATTCATACATTTTGACGGAGAATGAACCAACCTTGCAAACTTCCATTGATAGACTGGCAACATCTACAATTGGCTCAGTGAAGCTGCTCAGCTCATTAGATAAAAGTGATATTTTTATATCTTTCCTTCGGACATAACCAGGTCTTTTAAATAGATTAACCATGGGCCTTCTCTTCTTAATAGCAGGATGTAACTTCAGCTGAGGGCTGAGTTTGGCATTTGGAGGTACATCATGTGCTGATAATGTCCCCAAAGTGGAATTGCTTTGGTTGCATTCAATAGCACCCTGACACGTCTCCACCAGCACCTTTAATGATTTGCTAATGTAGGGAAGTAATACAGGAGAGCACTGCTGGCTTAAGATTTTCAATTTATCCAGGTGTTGACCAATGGCATGACTGTGTTGTACATTAATGTGCTCTAATTTGCAATCCTTAGAGGTGGAAACACTCTTAAAAAGTTTATCTGGAGGAAAATTTAGGATTGTTTCATGGATAGGTGCAGGAGTAGGTCTATTTCGGACAACAAATGAATGAACCTTATGTACATGTTTACAAAGAGCATAGTTGTTAGGACAAGAGCATGTATATAAGTGGCAACAAAGGTCCTGGCATGAAAACTCATTACACCTTATAAAACACAAGTCAGGGTAGAGACAATTCTGGGATATATTTTCCACCGTGCATATCGTAGATTGGTCATTTTGAGATTTAACATGCCAGACCTTTTCATCGGATGTTGAAAAAATTTCATCATCGGAAATTTTCAATCCTTTCATGTGGTCATTATTATAGGAGTTTTGAAATCCTAATGGAGGCTTCTTACTCATTCTTTTATATGCTAAACCTAAATGGACAGTTTTATGAATGGTAAGAAGCACCTGAATTAAATCATCAAGGCGCCTATTTACTTTTCTGTTCAGATAGTGGCTTTTCAACTTATTATGAAATGATTCAACGAACATATTGGTATCTGTAGCAGCATGAGGAAAATTTCTGTAACACATGGCCCACTTCTCTTTCTTGCTACAATAGTAATCTTTGAAATATTTTGTAAATTCACCAGCTTGATCAGAATATTTGGCTAAGAAAGAGTTTAGCATAGCATTAAATACAGTATCATTTTTTTCCTCAATCAAAGTTTCCAAAACTTCGTTGACTTCCGTAATCAGTTCCTTATTTTTAACTTTTTGGTGTAGGTTTTTATGCCAGTTCCTTTTCACATGCCACAAGCAAAGTAAATGTTTAGTTTTGTGACCAAATACCCCCCTCACTGCATTACCTAAGGCTTCATCACCATCTGTCATGACAGCATTTACATGCAAATCAGGGGACCTATCCATAATACTTTGCAATAAGTAAGTTAGTGTCTTCTCATCTAAATGGCTTGTGATGAAATGGGCGACAGGGTAACCAACACCATACTCATCTGGTACAATCAAGTTAAGAAAATGAAATTTGTACTGATTGGTGCCATGAGTAGAGTCTATGCATAGTATTCTACCACAGCCCTATATCATTTCTTTTAACTGAAGTTTCTGCTGAATACCCAAAACAAAAAGTTCAGAAGCGTGTGGTAAATTATCTAAACCCTTATTGCCTAATATTGTACCTGAGCCCATAGGTTTATAAACCAAGATCGAATCCTTACTTTCATCTTTCATTAAGTGCACAAGTAAATCAACAGCAACTGCATCAGCATCACTTAGGGTGCGATTCATAGACGACACTGAAATTGCTCACTTAACAAAGTCTCTCTTTACGGTAAAGTGAGACTTTAGCTAAAGTTCGATGCAGAGTCGTTTCAAGGATCTCACTTTATAAAGTGGCACTTTAGCTCCTAAAGTCTCGATCATGCATTGAAATTTTGAGTGTTGGCAATGAACGCTGCGAAAAAGTGAAGAAAAAGATGACACACGATTTTAAATGCGTACTTGTTTACAATTATTTCTAGCGACTGGGTTTTCGTGTTGTATTTTGCTAAGATTTTATTAAGCTGCATTTTCTCGTTTTCTCATATTATGTGCGAATGTAAATGAATACTGCATCATTGAAAGATTTTCCCCACTACCTTTTTTGTACGTTAATGACTGAGTTAGCTGAATAAAAGCTCACTAGTAATTAGCTTCGTGCATTGGTAATGCCCTTCCATGTTTCCAGCGATGTAAATATTCAAATGATGAAATTTTCACGACATTTTCTATGATTAACTGCAAACGGTTGTTAGGACTACATGCTAGGCGAAGTTTGATGGTGTACTTTCATTGAAGGTGGGTGAAATAGTGAAATTCTCTCGCGTTACCTTGAAACTGTACCAATTATTTGAAGATATACCGATCAGTGGTTGTCTCAGTTGGACGCATATTTTGAATGAGGTATGGGTGTTTGCTGAATTCTTTTCTGCTTACCAATATTTTAATTCTTAGAATGTTGAGCTAAGGCGTTACTATACTAGAGAAATGGACATTCAAGAATACCCACATCATCAAAAACCAATGAATGAATGGCCACACAGTGAAACATTTTGAATGTGAGAATGGATTTATATCAATAAATATCTCTTTGTCTGCTTCAAATGATGCCTCGACATATGTGAATACCTAACCCGAGTATCCATTCACGAATTTTGTAGTAAAAAATGTCTGTGATGCTGTGTAAATGAAATTTCATAACAATCCTACATCCTCGAGAAAACATTGCTTTGCTGCAAATAATATGATTATGAAGGAAAGTATGTTTTAATTTTTTTGCTGCCTTTCATGACGAGATCTTATATCATCATTATAAACATTCAAAGGCATAGT
This sequence comes from Ischnura elegans, assembly GCF_921293095.1. NCBI lineage: Eukaryota > Metazoa > Arthropoda > Insecta > Odonata > Coenagrionidae > Ischnura > Ischnura elegans. Next base: position 374,749 of record NW_025791659.1, on the reverse strand, counting down.
CGAAAAAGGAAACAGCTGAAACTCGACTCAATATAGTTTCAAAATCACGGAAACATGTTAAACGTGATATGGAGGCATACGGCAAGAGTGCATTAAGCTAAATTTGAATAAAAACGCTTAAAATGCAATGCAAGGTATAGAAGCTAGCATTTGGCTGACCAAACGACATGAAAATCAAGTCTTCGCGTACGAAGGCTATTGACGCCAATGTAAACAGAATTTTGCTATCATATTCAAGTATCTTAGGAAAATCATGGAACATAAACGCATAAATAACAGAAGTACTTAACAATTAGCTTGTGTACAAATGCAACATAAATTATGCCAATATGTCCAACCACTTACTGTGTTGTAATTATCACACGACCGATAGAGTTAAACTTCGAAACTTAAGAAATGGGTCATCTCTATCAATACCGACACGATATATTTTCAGGGAAAAGACATATATTACGCGTCTGGTTATTTCTTGAAACACGCCACTCTGCTGCTGTGTTCTCACCAAAAAATTAGTTCCTATTCATTTCCGTAACCCAAATATCTTCATATTTCAACTTCAATAACAACCGGTGCCGCCATATTTATTTATCCGTAAAGGACACTTTAGCCCTAAAGTGAGCTCCGGTTATCCGCTCCGAACTGAGATAACATAGAAAGTATCAATGAAATGGCTTTAAGGCGAAGCAGAGCTTGTACACGATGTAGTCTACTACTTAACTAGCCATCGGTGGGTCAGGAACCAAACATCAGAGGAGAAATCCGGAAATAAAAAGGAAAAATACCGTTGCTCCCCGCTTGAGGAGATTTGATTATGCATTTACTTACCAAGAAAACAGCTACTTATCGAGGGGAAACAGGGCAAAATAAAATTTGGGGTACCAATCTGAAACGAGAGAGCGTAGAGGGATAAATAAACGGAATCTTTGGAAAGGACGACTTGAAATCATATAATCAGTAAATATAGTGGGAACCACTTACCAAGAACAGAAAATCAGGAAATAGTCACGGACCAAATCAGCAGATAGTCACGGACCAAATGATGAATGGGCGATGCTGCGAAAAATAAGATAGCTTAAATACAGCGAATCTATTCACAGAGGAAATGTATTCATTACATGATTGATCAACGTACCACGACGCACGTGGTCTGCAGCAACAACAACACAACCAACTCGGCAACCGCAGGGTCTGTAGCACACTCAACCAACAGCAACACTCGGCAACTGCGCCAACTGCGCGCGGGAAAATAGTTGAAGAACAATCGGCGGGGAAACAGTTGAAGAGCAAACGGCGATTGGCAAACGGAGGTGGCGCTGTTATCAGGTTGCTTTCAGAGTCCTCTGGATGGCAGTTCTCTACACTACTCCCTCATAGGGTCGAGTCGTTCCATACACTTCCACTATAGGAATTGAGACGTCCGCCATTTTAGTTCTTCCGTCTCTATAGAGTCTTATGGGGGAAAGTGATATAATGCCAGTTTTTTCATAAATACGCGATTCCTGTTGCATTTTCGGTAATTATAAATTATAATATATTCAGTCTTGAGGTACTAGGAACACTTTAATATCAATTTGTAAATTTTAAATCGTGAAAAATAACAAATATTCGCGCTTCAGTTAAGTTTTGATTCTTTTCACAGGACGTTTTTCTAGATATGAAACTCTCATATTTATGTCTGAAACAGGGTAAATTATTTCCAAAACTACTATTACTGCTCTTAGGGCTACTATATAGCGATTTTTTCTAGTCAAAGGAATAATTTCAGATTTTGAAAAGTCCAATATCAGCTGAGAGAGAATTGTTATCTTCTGATCGGAAGAGATGTCGCATATAATATCCGAGTAAACTTCCATGAAAACAGCGCTATGGATATTATACGAGGAATTTGAGGACAAGTCTGGTCAATTTTTAGTGCCGACAAATCGGAAATATTATCCTACCCCAAAATTAGACAAGAAAAACTACAGAAGTCACAAGCTGACATGCAATTTTTGTACTTTTCACGAGAGTTGCAGATCATAAAAGATATCATCAAAGGAGGTACATAAAGGAATAAATCACATTTTTCCAAAGTATATAATGTACACACACCAGAAATGTTACATTTTAAGATTTCCAGAATGATTTAACAATTTCATTGAAACTATGATTATTTACATAATGCAAAATAAACAAAATAAATAAATCTGAAGTGCACATGATGTAACATTTCTATTAAAATGGATTCAAATTAGTAGGAGAGAATGATGTACAGGTGATGACAACTGCCACACATCTTGCATTATTCTCAATTTTGCTATGTTCCTTTACCACCCATGACATTGACTACTCGAGTATATGAACCTGTAATTAAAAATATAAATAAAATTTCGTTAATTACACCAAAAGCATTAATTCACAAGTAATTTTAATGAACAGCATCTCAGTGATACATCAAATTCTCACAATCAACAGTCATGATAAAGTTCTATAATGTGTAGATGTTTATTAAACATGCAATCACTTGTTTCTATATCATATTTCATGGTTTGAGCAATAGGAAATTAATAAATTAAATTTCAATTGGCAGACAACTTTCGGGAAATTAATTCTATTACCAAGATGGCAATCTTCCTGTCAGCATACAAAATTATAAAAAGGAATAATATGACATTAACATTCCACAACACTGTTACTCAGTGGCATATCTACGGGGGGAGGAAGGGAAAGATCCCTCCACAAAGCCTCAGAGAAATAAAAAAATTATTTATAATTATTTTATATATTGAACTGCATCGACTAAAAGTTAAATCTTTAGTGCCAAAATGATTTCAAATGTATTTCCAGGAATGTTATTCTTCAAAAATTTTCTTGGACTGCTTCGTTGTCTGATTGGGGGGGGGGGTGCCACCCCAGGCCATCCTATCCTTCCCAAAGCATATTCCTACATTACGCCATTGCCATTACTCCTTGACACAAATATTTCAACATTTATCAGATCATCTAAAAATATTATCAAATTGAAGACATACAGTCATATTAAACTACTCCATTGCCTAATCTCGACCATCGTATGCTCTCCCCCTTTAAAAAATATTTACATTTTAAAACATTCCAAACAGCGGAATAGGTTCATAGATTTCACATTTAATAGGTATTCTCAAACGTATCCCATATTTTAACCCCAGAATACTGTTTAGCAAAGAATTCATGTCAATGGTGAAGGTACCCCCCAATTAATGACCCTCATTATAACGATGAACACCATTTACCTATCTCCATTAATACAATCATGGAATGTGTCATACAGTTTCCTCCGGTATTACATCCATTATAATAACATTCAGACCAGGATTAAGTAGTCAATAGTTATGGAAAAAATTGACTGTATAAGAGGAATCTCAGAATAGTAGTGAATTTATGCACAGCAAGACCAAACTTGCTTATCAAAAGAGACACTAGTAATTATGAAGAACAGATTTCAACCCCAGAAAACTGTTCAGTGAAGGGTTCAAGTCAATGTTCATGGTACCCTCAAATCAATGAGATGAACAACATTTACACTCTCCATTAACACCGTCATGGAATATATATTCCTTTAAGTACAACATATAATGTAGTAATTTGCCAAAAGGATTAAGCAATCCACACTTCTGGAAAGAAACTAACTTAAAAAGAGGAATCTTTGAATTGCAGTGCATTTATGCACAAAAAAACTAAACTTACCCATCAAAAGAAGTATTCTCAATTATGAAGAAGAGACTTGGCACTAGAAAAAGCTTTGAAAGCAACTGAAGCTATACCAAGAAGGGCAAGTATCGAAGGAAAAATAAATATATTGGCCTATGCTGCTGATGTAGCCTTAAAAGCCTATAGTAAAAGTAACCTCAAATCAGTAGCCCAAGTAGAATAGTAATAAAAGTAGGATTACAGGTAATTGAAGATAAAACTAAATATATGAAAATTGGAAGAGTGGCAGAGCCTAACATTTCTCTGCTGGTATTTGGTAGTCACCATTAACTGCCAAAATGAAATAGATGAAGAGATACAAATGGGGATAAATTAAGCTAATAGATGCTACAGGAGCCTATCAAAATTATCATAGATTCAACCTCTCAATATACCAACTCCAGGTATATATCAACTCAAGATAGATAAAAATTAGAATGTATACTATCATAATACAGCAAGTGCTCTTAAATGAGGCTGAGGTAAAGACCCTAACAAAGCAGCCTTAGAAGAAGTAAATAACTGTTGGAAATTAAATATCGAGAAGGATATATGGTCCAACATTTGACGAAGGGGTTTGGAGAATACTGAAAAACATAGAGCAGGAAACTTCATAAAACAAGATATTGTCACTGTGATCAGAAGTAGGAGAATTGCATGGCTTGGTCATGTAAGAAGAAGTGAGGAGTGTGGAGAGGTCAACCAGAGGGAAGACACCCACAAGAAAGACCAAGACTAAGATGCAATGACCCAGTGTTTGAGGGCATGGGATGAGTTGGGGAAAAGGTTGACATTATGGAGGACAGAGGAGTCTGAAGAGACAACTTGTTGGTGAGGCCAAATATCGACTTGGATTTGAGTATGGGATCATATTACTTGCAATATTTAATTTGATTAAACATGTTTTTGGCTTGAATTCCCCCCTCTCTAAGAACGACTGTTGCACTTATTTGTAATTTGATTTCAGCATTAATCTCATGAACATAATAACATTTCATACATACTAATTTCCTCTGCAAAAATAAGGGGGTACTTCGTAACTGGAACTTTAAAACTTGACTGAAGGATAAAAAGCAGTGGCTTCATAGTATGTGGTTTACAATATCATTGATTAGAAAATTCAACCATGTTGCAATGACCTATTGCAAAATTATTTTAACCATATGCTGAAGTAGAAAATTGAAAGTAAGAATTACAACTCTACAGCATGCTTAAAACACTCTGTTGTACTTCAACCATACAGTATAGCAGGCCCTTATAATGTATTCTACTGAAGACAAAATGATTCTTTGGTGTTCTATTCAACAAATACGAGAACTAAACAAGAAACCCAAAAATTACATTTAAATATGAATTATCTTCTGCATGTTTATCGATGAAGCCATAATATCTTTGGAAAAGAATGATGCCAATCTTAAAATGATAAAAATTCAGCCAATTGGTGATGTATAAAAAAGTAAAGCTTATACTACAATTAAAGTTAAGTTCGAACTCAAAGAGAACCAATGTGTCTAATATTTATATGCCACTTTCATTATGAGGTTTTTGGCTTTTACTTTGCAGTGCACCATTTTCCTGTAGAAACTCTAATGAATTACCTTCAACAAATATATTCAAAGCTACAGACACTAACCTCAACCCTTAAGAAACAAATAAATAGCAATGTGGTACCCTATTCATACATACTGGTGAGAAAGGGTAGTTGAACGTTCAATGTCAGGGTATTTCGTGTAAAATGTAGAACTTGCCCAATCAGTAATTTTAGCATCGTGCACTAGTTCTTCCTATGTTGCTCCCTCGCCAAATGACACCCTTGGAACCTGCTTGAACAGCAGCAGCAACATGCAAGCGATAATGCAAATCAAATTTATTAATTTATTCCAATGGTAAACATTACTAATCACTAGAATATAGAATCAACGCAAAAGGAAATGGCAGAAAGTCCCCCTACGGCTTAGGATAAACACCATAAATGGATTTAGGAGTACAATATCCTAGGTTTATCGTAACATATCACTAAGAAATGCATTTAAAGAAGTTTTTATTGCAACAGAAATCATGATATCTCCAAGATATCATTAAAACCGTATTATTTTCACACAATACCACATCGGGTCTTGAATAAGTTATATCTACACATTAACAATAAGCTTCCACTCCACTCTTGACAATCACTATTTATAAAACATTTATAAAAGCACAATTAAACGCACAGGCTTAATAAAAGTAAATATAAAAGTAAAACAATAAGTTCTAGAGAAATGTACATGAATAATATACGCACTGACAATAACGCATTGAAATTGAAATGGTGTACGAAGAAATAATCAAAAACTCCTAGTTATCCATAGCCATATTTTTTTAATAACTCTCAATAATTAGGCATGAATGGTACCGTCCTCTTTGATAATCACTGAAGCCATTTCAGAAAAACCTAATTAATTATATAATTCCATATTTTACAATTAGGTACTAAGCTCGAATACGTACCACAAGTAAATATTCGGCCAAAGATGTTGAAACTTCAAGTAAACAGGAGCAGACAGCAGTATAAGCACTGGGCCACGACAAAAGTTCGGTGTTGATGTATTTTTCCGTTTTAACCAGCCCTAGGAATGTAATCCTCTTCAAACAAAACTGGAATTAAAAATTCGGAATGAGTCAAGGAAAAGATTAGTCGCAAAAGCGACTCGTCGAGATTTTAATTGCATCCTAAAATTAAGGTAGTTTGAGCGAGATAGATCCGTAGTCACAACAGCGACTGTATCTTCTCAAACTTTACAAGTATCAAGAGTTTTTAAGGTTTTCGATACAATTTTATAATTTTTTGTCGGGTAAATATTTGCATTAGTTGCTTATTTTTCTCGGTAATGAACAAAATATACGTATTTTAAACTTTATCTTGACTTATTACCAAAGGTACCAACGGTACTTTTAGTAATATAATACTAAGTTTCCTTAATATAGTATGGACTTAATCCCGACTTGGAGTACGATATCCTGGCATCTGAAATGTTCAAACATAAAAATTTAAGGGTTACTTATATTAGAAAGCTATTTTAAAGCATTGTATCGCTAGAAATGACATATGTCAAAGAGACGTTCGACTTGGCAACAACGTCAAATTTCTTAGGTTGGTGCGACTCTCAACTAGCAACTAGAAATTCAGAGAAACAAGTGAATGGCTTGAAGCGTTACAGGAGTGCAGAGATTTCGGTGTTGAAATATACTTTAGAAAGTCGAGTATTTCTCTAACTTTTTAGTGAAATATGCCAGTTTTTCAGCCTTCTCTGCTTTAACGATGAAGTCATCCACTAGTAAAGCGGGGCGGTTTGTGCGGAAGAAGGAATTTACGAAGGGACAGAAGAGTTCTTCTCGAACGTTCAGTGAATATAGGTAAGTGCTCTAGTAAATAACTCATTGCAAATTTAAGAATGGAAATATGTTATTAGCTGAAAATAATTTTTTTATTTCATTTATAGTGTGCGTCCTGTCATGTGTTGGGAATGAGCAAATGAATCGGGTTTTGGCAACCCTAATTATTCCGTCTGTCGCCAATTCCACTTGGAAAAGGTAGGAGCGATCTGTGGGGTCAAAGGTTGAAGATGCAATCGAGTACGGAAGCTGTGGAGGTGGAGAAGCTTCTCACTTTGGCCTTAACACCGTAAGTTTCACCGCATCAGTTTAAAAAATGAGACTATAAGTAGTAGCGTTATTGGTCCCCCGAAACCCAATGTGAAAGTTAATTCTTTTTTTTTAAATGTGCCTTGTGGTTGCATTACGTTCTTTCATATCTCTTGGAAATATTCAGTCGGTGTGCTTTTTATTTCCATGTACATTGCATTCCAAGAACATTACCAGTAGTAGGTCCAATATATAAACTAAAATTTAGGAAATGCAGAGGCTTTAATTTTTTTGATGATTACTTTGTTCAAGTGTAATTTTAAATTAGTTTCATTTAATTTTTTATTGTCCTTCAATGTAATTTGTTATTGGTTCCTTTGGATGAAATCATTATCGATTAAGTGACTGTTGACTGGAATTTGGTGATGTGAGCTATATAAAGTGTTTGATATTTAGAACCAGAGAATTACCACAGATTTGCTGTTTTTAACATAGAAAATCAATAATTGCTGGATTGTGTTAATGTGGATTATAAGTTGATTAATTATGGTGATCTGTTATCAGGTCATAGGATTAGAAGTCTATCTAACATATATTTTTCAACTATAGTATCCATATTTTAAGTATTTATTCAGCAATTGAAGACAATCTAATTTCTCCTTGATTATTATTCCTTAGTCATTGTTTCTTAAAGAGGTAAAGTACTCAGCACAGCCCTTTTACTGGTGTGCTCAGTGTTGCAACTATTACTCTATGTCATAATTTTACATGCTACTTATTTATCTAAGACTTTCAATATTTTTCGTGGATCAAAAACTTTTTCTTGATTTCTTAAAGGGATTACCTGTCTCCTCTAACAGCTATTTGCATGTGCTTGCCAGAAGAGGAGTATTAGTTATAATTCAATCAGCTTTGTTTCCGTGGCCATACCCTTTCCACTTATGATGTTCATCCTTCTCTCACAACCTGTTTTTTTATGCAATGTGAAGAAATATTTTCTCTGTCGTTAATTTTTTAAAGTCAAGGCTGTACATACTAATTGCATACCCTTATTCATTTCAAATTCCTAATGTTGCATTGAGTGAATGCTAATGATCACATTGAACTTATCTTTCCAAAAGAATTGCATATAATCATATTTTACTAGTGGAAATAATATTGCAGGAAAATGTTCCTATCCATCGACATCATCTCCCTGTTGTTCTTGATGGTTCTGTCCTGATTGTGGTTGCTTTCCTACGTTTATCATAATTACAACCTACTTCACTATATCTGGTATGGTGTTGGGCACAATATGGTGGTCTTTAATATTAGTACAATTAAAAAGACATTGCAATATTTCCACTGAGTCTTATTATGACAACAACAATTGATAATGTTGTTTGTAGCAATGAAACGCGTTTTGTCATAATAAAACTCAGTGGAAATATTGCAATTTATAATTTTAGTAATACTTCATTATACATACTGATTAATGTTCTAGTTAGGCTAATGAGTTCCAAAGTGGCAAAATGTATTTGTGTCACATTAACCAATGATAGGGTATAAGTGTCTGACACATATACAATGTCCTCCCTAATGTTGAATCAAGAACATCATAAGTTAAGGGGTAGATTACCTCCAATGTTATCATACTATTTCTATTCCTTAGTTTTAATTCCACCCAGTCACAGAAATCTAAGTGCAGTGCATTGGCTAATTAATATGTGGCCCCTCATTCAGTATACATAATTTATTTCAGTGGCATGACTCCCAGTGAAGAGTCTCCTATGCAGTGCAATGATGGAGCTGAGGTAGATATCATTGCCTCTTATGATTATGGATGGCAGAAGAAAGGCAATGGGTAATCATACGACAGTAAATCTGGTAAATTCCATCATATTTTCTGGGAAATAAATTATGCATAAATTGTTCCTCTTTATTATGTTAACAGTTAAAATGTCTTTCTTTTTACATTCACAGGGCATGGGTCTGTCATTGATTACCACTCCAAAAAATTACTTGCGTATGATGTATGCAGGACTATCTGTGCAATGTGTAGAAGACACAGAAGGTGGGAATGTTACAAACCCTGTGGAGTGTTATTTCAACCTTAATGATTTCCCAAATGGCTACAGCTGGCATTAATATGGAGAAGCTGGTGGAAATACTCAGTATACTCGTATGTGGAACTGAGGGAATAAGATTAAGTACACATGGGAGAGAGGTATGGTAAGCCCCATGTTACCATCCAAAGGAGAATAGAGTTTCACAAGTCTATTGAGGCTATTAGTAAATATTTTGAGGAGTTGAGAAAACTTAAAGAGTATGATAAATAAATAAGATGATAAATAAAAAGAGAAAATTAAAAAGAGTAAGACTGATAAATTATCTTATGCCTTATGTGTAGCATGGTTTAAATGTACATAGTAGCAATGGTCATACTGTAAAGTCTATTAGAGATTTTTTAGCTTCTTTAAGATTCTCCCCACGTCCTCTGGCTTGTGGTAACAGGTGTCTCCTGAGTATTTTAACTAGTATCTTCAGGTTTGCTGCAAGGGTCTAAAGGTTTGCGTGACATAATATTGGGCAATTTTTCCATGTTTTCTTTTGGGTGATTATCTTGTATACTGGTTAATGCGTCAACGCCTTTGAGTGAGAATGACTCTTTAGAAACTCCCTCCTGAATTGTTAGTGGGATTTTGTCGATAGGGCTGATTAATTTCTTTGCACACCTTGATTGGCAAGAAAATTATGCTGTCCCTCCCAAGGGATTGTTGTTAAAAGGGTAGCAAGGATTTTATTATTATTTGCATCGGTGAAAGTTATTTTAAAGTACTGTTTAACTAATTGCCATCTAATTACTGAAAGACATTGTGTTCCACTCTATGTATATAAATATCTTTATATATAAAATTAACCTGAAAATGTCCACCAGCTTCTCCATATTATGTAGAAATAAGGTTAAGGCAAATCTGGTGGTCTCCATGTTCAATGCTATTGGCTCCTGAAGTTAAGCACAATCAAGATCAGCTAACATTGGTAACATATTCCCTTTCGTATTATATCTTTTGCTCTTACAATGACTTCGGGAACAACCTAAGTTGCTTCACAGGGACTGTAACTTGCCTCCTTACTGTAGCCTTCATTTTTTCTTCTATTCTGCTAGAGTGGGGCACATGGCATATGCAGTGTTGAATGCTAACAAAGAAATGTTTCTTTTTAAGACTAGCCTCTGCCCATTTATTCAAAATTTACTGTGAATGCCTGAAGTGTATTTTTTTAACACTGATTTGAAGGAAAAAATCCCACTACTACATTGGAAATATGAGGGAACATTATCACAAGCAAGTTAGAGTGATAAGACAGCAGAGAAATACCTCATATACAAACAAACAAAGTATATAGTAGCCAATTTAATGTCTCTTGGGAGCCCTGGCTCTCCTTTTTATGTTCTTAGCCAACACTCAGTGAAACTGAAATGTGTATTGCTACATATATGTAACATTGTAGAGTGCTTTTCTGAAAATATTTTGTAATTTTTGTTATGTATTAATAATAAATATGTATACCAGAAGTGTAGTAATATATCATTTTTTGTCTGATTTCTTCCTACAAACCCTAAGTTGGTAACTATGTGCATATATTTCCAGAATAGGGCCTTGAGATGAAAAGCAGAATATTGAAATTGTATCCAGTTTAACTAAAGGTAAGGGGTATTGCAGTAGGCATCAAGATGAATGGCAAGCTTCATTTAGAATAGTGTTATGGATATTTTAGTGGTTGAAGCACAATATTGTGATTTTTTAGCTTTTAGTATCTCTGTAATGATGTAAGCAGAAGTCCATTTGGTGTGAATTTCTTGTTCCTAAGGGATTGCTGTAAGGAAATGGCAAGATGCACTTCCTTTGAGACTCAATATGACTGTTATTGGAAGATTAATTTATATTTCGGTAACGTTCTATCTAAAGATTAGATTCGTTTGATTGCTTCGTGGTTAGTAGTCAGCTCTGCATTCATAGGTAATTTAAAATCGATGTCGACCAATGTTAATATATTCGGAGGGCTGGTTATACATTCATTTTTTCGATAGGTTTCCTCAAATTCGGTTAAGGCAACAAGATTTAGTAGGTTTTATGCATTGTGGGATGAATTCTGATTTCCAAAAGGGAGATGATTCAACAGAATTTTACCATAAACGAAATGTGTTGTTTGACTTAAGTGTAAACGCATGACTACACTCATAATATCTCGCCATGAATCCTGTCCTTTCGTTTAGGTAAGGTTCGGACTGCGTTGACTTAAATATGAAAAGTACTTGTCAATAACTACCTGTTAACGTTGTTCAATAGGTTTCACGCACGGCTCATACCTAAAAGATGGTTTGAGCCACTCGATTTCATCACAAATAGCAAGTTCATTAATGCGGATGGAGAATCGTACTTGTGAAAGTAAATACGCAGACACCTTTAGTATGCGTAAAATCGGTAATATCTTTCCTCCCTAAGCATGCCAAATAATATTTACGTACACATAAGAAATCTCTTCATTCGAAGTTTACAGAAACCCAAATAGTATCAGGAATCGCGAGTCTCATATTTCACTTCCCAATGTCCACCACGAAGTAATTTTTGTACTTGGAATTTACTGCGACAATATGGAAAGTCAGTACACTAAACTCTTACGCAATCAATTATATCCAGTTATTCCTTTTCCAATTATTCCTTGTATGCGATCATGTTTGTTTACGCTAATTCTAAAGCAGCGTTGCCAAGCCGAATCTTCCGGCATCCGGTCGTCTGCAGGAAATGCCTTTTCGACGAAAAGTTTTTCTTTTATATTTTAATTATACTACCGGTGACCTATAATTTTAATGCAACCAAAAATTCATAAATGAAGTTTACTACACTCAGTTAGTTTTTCGTCGATTTCTATGAACGGGAAATAATTTTTTTTAAATAAATACTGTCGCCAAAGCGCATGGCTCCTATCTATGCCATGTAAATCAGCTTCTCTTTGCTCACAAATATCTCTGAATTTAGCCCGGTAAGGGGTGTATATTATGATATCACTGGAAAGATCAAGACTTTTTCTTTACAATGAGATAAAAATCATAGTCATAAATAGTCATTCTTCTCATGAACAACACACAAATAAAGCAATGAAAAGCGGAGTTTCGTCCACTAATATGTATCCGGATATGCAGATTCTAGTCAAAAACGTAATTGTCTTTATTGTTGTAAATGACCGTAAGATTAATTCATACCGGCATTGACAAAAACAAATATTTTTATTGAATACAAAACTAGCAGCACTAATAGTTATTGTTACACTTTCTGGTACGTAGTAAAGAACTAAGTCAATCTCTGCAACCCAGACTAAATATTATATTTTAGTCACAAAATTTCACATATTCCATTGATGAATAGAAAACATACAAGCACAAAAACACTCGTCAAGAACCTCGCCGGATTATCTGAACCGGAATACATATTTTTTAAAATTACTACTTATACACAGTTCAAACCTAATAATTGGAATATGTGGATCAGCACTATTAAAAATTTAAGGTAATAGTATTAAAGGAACCATTATGTGTAGAAAAACTTACCTCACGTAGGCGGGAAGACGTTGTTTGGTGTCACTTGTCCCTTCGGCATATTTGAAGCCATTTCGCTCTTCTCTCAATATTTTGAGGGAAAATAAAATTTTTAAACACGTCTTTGGTGCTAATGTAGCAATTAGGAGCCGAACTACAACTTATTGTGCCGCATTTCTACTACAAATAACGGAAAATCTTGCCGAGCAACTGCCGGCCACATTCACTTTCATTACGTAAACAACGAGTGCAGAGAACAAAGATGGTAGGATGCGACGACTCAACTTTGTAATGTATTATCAACAATCCAGAGGACTCTGGTTGCTTTCTGAGGTTATCCCTCTCTCCAATCTCTAAAACTCCCCCGTCATAGCGTCAAATCCTCACCAGGCCTCTGAACTTTTTTGTTATAGCGCCAGGCGTCTCTGTACCGCGAACGAAGCGCTCCTAGCGGTCAAAGTAGACCCAAGATCAGTTTCCTTCTGAGTGCCGCGGCGACGTGGTGTTGAGCCTAGCGACGCTATCGATGGTCGATTTCTTCCTGAGCGGACGCTTGCAGGAACATTGTTATCCCGGAGAATAATAATTCTCTGTTTTGTGTGCTTTGTGATATATTGTCTCATAATTAAACATTCATATTGATGCCGGACATTCTATTACACGAGGTTAGTTTTTGTTTGTAAGAAAGTTAGTGGTTACGCTAATTGTTAACATGTTTTTGTTGGCCTTTAACGAAAGACTTCCGTTTATTTACTTATTTGCTATATAGGTTTTGAGTTGGTGCTGGATCCACTGATGCCTGTCATAATTTGAGGAAATTAAACGTTATCTTGTATTCTAATGCCGTAGTACGGAATTAGTATTGGTGTATATAATCCATATTTTTACGGTGAGTAATGAGCATTTGCTATTGTGTCTTTGTGATGATAGGTCTCTTAAATATGCACAATTTCACATTAGAACCTCATAGTAACATCATGCGTATAGTTTCTCTTGTCCTAAATTTAATTTATTGGTGTGAATAGCTAGTCTACATGTTTGAGTATGCTGTATACATTTCTGTGTTGTCCTCTTGCTATTTTGATTATGTTTTCTAAACGTTCGCTGGTATTTAAATCATGCTACCAACCATGAATAGTTTGTGTTTTTACTCCCGATGAATGATAGGTTTGTTTTTAGTACCTCTTGTGACGATTCTAGTTTATCATTCTTCTCAGTCAGCGTCATGGAAATATTTTCACTCTCACAATGTAATCGTTTAAAATTTCATTACCTACTTTTAAGTATTAGCTATGTATATAATATTTGGGAAAATAAGCGAAAATAAATTATCGTAAGTGTAAGGACAGGAAACCTCAAACGGTTGCAACGACATTTGAATATCAACGTATCAATTCACTTGCAATTTAAAAATTGACTTCTGTTTGTTATTTAGAGGATTGTGAATGCCAAAGATCTGTTCTGGAATGTGATGTCAAATAAGAATTAAATAATTTCGACCCTGTTTCGAACGTTTATATATTATAGCTCTTAAAATTTGTTTTTTTACTTGAGAAATTTATGAGTGACGCTGTGGTTTAGTATGGCGTAATACGAAAGTCCACTTATCAACAATGAAAGTATATCCGGCCAATTGTATCAACATTATTTCGTTGGAGGGCATCCTGGTTCGATGTCTCGGTTGATAATTTACGCTGAATCGGTATCAAATAAGATGACATAATGGTTGACGTGATCGATATAAGCATAAGTTCGTTTATCGTAAACAATTCAGTGTGGTGGTCGACTCATCCTATGCTTCGTCCATTAGGTGCAATGCTGGTAATTTAAATGAGTGCTCATGAACGCACTTTGTAATTGCTATCATGAATTATGTATCTCTTGCCGTTTTTTCGTACTGGTTCATTTAGTGCTGGGCATTGGTGAAGCTCATGGCAATTTCTTGGCGTTGCCTAATTGTTTTGCTTGTGAGTTAGCATTTCTATTGCGGATAGACGATTTCATTAATTGCTTATTTACATTTTTTCTCAATGCTTTATTAGTGCTGAGTATTGGGAGAATCTCTTGACTTTTCCTTTCAGAATCCCTAATTTATTTGTGCTAAAGATCATTTTTTTTAAATGCTGATGAATGATATCTTTGACTGCCATTTTAAAGTGCGTAGTTTCATTCCTTTATAATGCTTCCTTCAGTGCAAATTAGTGGGGAATGCTGAACGTGTATGCACTGAAGCTGCATGATTACTTAGTGCTCTTGAAAATCCTATTGGAGTGTTGATAAATGCTCTCTTTCATTGCCATCATGAAGCACCTATTTCAATTTTTTCTTGAAGCTAATTTTAGCACTGAGTTTTGGGGGATTATCATGATATATCCTTTGAAGATTCTTTATTGTGTTGTTCTTCTGAATTTCCTTTTTGAGTGTTGATAAAGTTGTAATTTGCATTTGTTCAGAAAGTTTTTAGTGGTGACCATTGAGGAATGTTCATATTTTTTAAATTGCCTAATGGTTTTGTGCTTGTGAAAATACTTTTCAATTGTCATATATACTATAGTCGCTCCCTTTTATGGTCACCATGAAGAGCTTATTCCCATTTGTTGATAATTTATTTTGTAAGTTCTCACCATTGAGTGATGCTCATGGAATTTCCTTTGAAGCCCCCTGATTAATTTTTACTTATGAACATTTTTTTCGAGTGTAGTCGGGCCCTTTTTTATATGCCATTTGCCTATATACATCTGTTTATAATGCTTCTTCTAGTGCTTAGTATTGGTGAATGCTCATCACATTCTGTTAAAGCTGTCTGCTCAATTTGTGCCTGTGAGCTTGCTTTAGCCATGCTGATTTCTCTGTCTCTTGAATGGCAATCAAATACTTCCTATTTCCGATTAATGATAATGCTAAGTTCCAAAAACTGTGCTGTTCTAAAGACATTTCATTTTAGGCCATCGTATTGTTTTGTGCTTCTCGCCATGTTTTTCTAGTGCTGATAGATGCTCTCTTTTATTGAAATCATGTACTATTTATTTCCATTAGTTCATAATACTTCTTTCAACGTTGAGTTTTGGGGGATTATCGTGACAATCCCTTTGAAGCTCCCTGATTATTTTGTGCTTGTGATTATCCTTATGACTTCGATGTACTCTCTCTATTTGCCTTAATTAAGTGATTATATTCATTTGTTCTAATTGCTACTTTTAGTGCTGTCGTTGGGGGATTTTCATGGCGTATGTTTTGTCTTAAATTTTTTAAAATATCTGTCTCACTCAGTTTCCCTATGTCTCACTTTATTTAGTAATATGGCTTCTCCGACAACAAGCAAATCATCATTACAAAAAATAAACAAGCGACAACCAATGCCCTGCACACACATTTTAAATTTAGCTTCTAACACTTCCCCTTGACAAGCAATGGTTTATCATCAGTCCAAACACTTTTTTCTCTTTTTAAACATACAATATTACACTTAACATTTTTTGATTATGACAATCCTAAGGTTTTGTTTAATTCCAATGTCTTTGGTCCTGAGAGAGATTAAGTTGACATTTCTGCTATATTTCCACTTGATATCACATATTTTAAATCAATGACACCATCATTTACCTTCTATCTAATTGCACGAAACCTAACGTCTTTATGTTTAGTTTGCTAAGATAAAATTTTGTTTTTGGACACACATTGTGCCTTGGTTGTCAACCAAAATATTGATTGGTAATGTCACAAATTTTTCTTGATTAAGTTCCAAATAAAAACTGTTTAAACCACAACACCTCCTTAACTGCTTCATATAGTGCTCTATACTCAGCGTCAACTGTGGAACTTGCCATCACTCACTGCTTTTTGCTTTGCCCAACAATTGGTTTACCTGCGAGAAGAATCACAAAGCCACTTAGGCTTCTTCTGTCTCTTGGATCGTTCGCCCAGTCAGCATCCGAATAAACCACAACAGGCTCCTGTTTTCTGAAATATATGGAAGTTAAATTTGCTGTTCCAACAAGATATCTAAGTACATGTTTTACATCCGTCCAATAACTTTTCAAAGGAGAAATACATTTTTGACCTAATTTACATACTGTCAATGCTAGGTCTGGTCTGGTACAATTTGATAGGTATAGTAGGCTCCCAATTGCTCTCTGATATAAATGCTTATCAAAAGCCTCATCATTTTGTATACTTTTTAGCTCACCTCCCACTAGCAATGGAGCAGAACAGCTCTTGGAATTGTCCATTGGAAACCCTTTCAAAATTTTCTTCATATAATTCATTTGACCGATTTGGACAACATTTTTCCTTTCCTTGGAAATACTCATTGATAAAATATCATTGGGATAACCTAAATCCTTAAAATGTAGCAACTTACCCAATGATTTCTTGAACCCTTTAATCTTATTTTCTTCCCCAATTACCAATAAATCCTCTACATGCATACCAATTATGAGGTTTTCAGATGAATAGCACATGGTTCAGTCATACATTCTTTCAATGACATGCCCTTTAACAATCCATCGACATATGTATTCCATTCCCATTCTGACTGATGTAGTTCATATAAGCTTTTTTTCAATTTGTACACAAACTGTTTTGAACACTTCCCCCATCCAGGAATCCCTCAGTCTGTTCGACATAAACTTCATCGCAGATGGGGTTTTTAAGGTAAGCACTATTGACGTCTGGATGATTTATATGCCATTTGTTTTTCACAGCTAATGCAATTAGTATCCTTACTGATTTCTTCTTTAAAACAGGACTAGTTATCTCATCAAAATCCACACCAGGTATCTGAGAAAAAACTTGGGCAACATTTCTGGCTTTAAATTTTACTACTTTACCATTTCCTTCGTATTTTAGCTGAATCTCTGAAGCAGGGCTAAGGTATGCCAAAATTGGTTTTAATGTTTCTATGAAGAAGTGAGATAGTCCTAGTGGGTTAACCAAGCCTCGAATAGCTATAGGTCTAATAAAATGCCCCATTGTTAGGTCAGGTACTTAAGTGAAGTACCTAGGTTTTATTTTTGCTTCCATGAAGGAGATATTTGCCTAGAATGTTATGTTAGCCTCCATCATTAACACGTTGGAGACTGGGTATTTAATTCCAATCTCATCGGGTAGGACCGGGCATTTAAAGGAGCTTTAACCTAAATGACACTTACATGAAAACCCTCATAAAAATTTTTACTTTTCAACGTACGTTAATAAAATTTGAAGCGTTTTTCTTGCCAGAGGTGTTAGTATTTACTATAAGTTTTTGTATGATATTTGGTGAAACATGCTCCTTTTGTGCAGGGGAACCTTGCAGAATCCACAGATATACCGAGTTTCCTTCCTAAGTTTATTAGCAGAACAAACTCGACATATACGCGATGGATATTTCTTCTCTCCGTGCCCCACTATCTTCTCTAGATTGTGTTTCACCATTCCCTCTGCTAGCCTTGCCGGGCTATCCATGATGCGCTCGCTGAGTTGGCCTTTCTATCTCGCCCTCTGTGTCATCATCGCGGGAAGACGCACTTCTTCCCTCCTCACATTTAGCCCAGCCCTAGGCTACTTCCAAAACAACTTTTTTGAAGGTCAAACGGGTAGAAGTGCTCAATGTTTTGTAAACCACAAAATAATTAAATAGGGCACAGTTGATCAACCACAACACCATTATTTGTCCAATTCATAGTTTTTCTTAGTACTGAAAAGTAAGCCAAGTTCATATAAGCTTTATCAACTCCTCCCATGCGCTTATTGTACTTCAAAATAAAAATCTGTTTTTTCTGTATCTGTCCCGTCCATCTGTTTTGCTTTCCTTCGCCCATACTCGAGTTTTGGAGTGTGGAAATCATCCTCACCACCCTCTTGTCCTTCCACGCAAGCAGCAAAACTTCCCCCGTGTACAGAATGTGTAGTCACCTTTCTTCATACTTTTTATTTCATGCCTAAATTCAGCGGGAAGTTTCTGTTGGCACGGATGGTTCCACAAACTCGAGTTCTTTTCGCTAGAAGATTTTCAGCTATTTGTACGCTATTGTAATAATTATCTTGGAACACATGATGCCAATGGTGTAAATACAGATCTAAAAGGGTCAAAATGGTTTCCTCTTATTTTTTCCTTCAGCTGTGTATATTTCTATGCTGCAAATATAACCACCTTCACTCCCTCACACCATTCTCACCAGTACATAATCACTTCACCAATTTCCCTGGATTGTATGTTCTAAATCTCAATCTTCCCATCCAAGGTATTACTCATTTGTCCAGGGAGAGATCACATTTAGGCATACAGACAGTTTTAAAAATTTCTAAGAAATATGATAGTATTGGTCTAATTTTATGTAGCCTATTGGATGATTTTGAATTTGATTTGTTTTCACTGAAATGCCTAGAATTCCAAATTTGTTCAATTCTGTTCCTGCTGAGAAAAATTCTAAAAATGGGTGTATTGATAAATTCATCAGTGCTCCAATATTCCTTGAATTGAATATTTCCTGACTTTTCCCACCAAAATTATAATTGCTGAGAAAATTTTCACCTCTCTCACCATTACATTTTTCCACTTCCCAGTTTTCTGCGAAGACTTGTATCTGCCTTTGTTCTGTATTCGATACAAATTGGTCTCTTTACACATCATTTCAAGAAGATCATCCCAAAAAAACATTTTTGCCACTTCTAAAACACATTCACAATTATCAGGATTATTATTGATGATTCCTGCCACTCCCTGAAAATCTACCAAACTTCTTGGAAGGTCAATTTTATTCTATGTCACGGAGGTGTGTTTCACTAAGCTACCATTGCTATCACTTGCATCCCAGTCACTATCATCAGTGTAAGCTAACTGTGCAGCTTTTATTTTAGGTCGTCTTCTACCAATATCAAAACCAATTTCACTATCTGAGCTCTCACACTCGTCTACACTATCATCTGGCATGTCTGATTATGCATCAACACAAAGTTCTTCGTATGTATCCTTCTCCATCATTCCGCAAGCACCACCACTAGTTAACGCCATTACTATAGACGGGGTCTTATTGTTTTTGGAGTAATTTTTCAGTTGGTAAGGTACACAGGAATTATTGCTGGAAATTAATGAAATATACGTAGGCTACATATGCATGCACTTTCATAGGGTAAACGTACACCAATTTTCATCCAAGGAATTGATTCCTCACTAAACTACGTGACTTCAGATCTCTAACGAAGAGAGTAAACGACACAAGAACGTCCCAAAGGAGACTAATATGCATTACTAGCAAAGGGAAACATTAGAGACTAACAAAGATAAGCGTTGTGGCCATCTGGTCCTTTTCTATCAAGGACCAAAAGATAGGGTCCCACTGAAATGACCCTCATTGTCCTTGCCCCTCAAGACTCGTTGATGTGTTTACATGGAGTGCTGAAGATAGGATATCTTGTGAGAATCCAGACCATGGCGCGTGAGAAGGAAAGCTGAATTCACTCTCAGGTGAAATATGCATTTTTCACTTGGCTCCATACATTATATTGTATGGCACAAATTAGGCGATGAGAGAATTACCGACAATAGATTTTGATAGAGCCATATGAAAGGATCTAAGAAATCCAACCATTATTATTCCTGATAATCTAAAATACAATAATTCGTAATTTCAGAATATTGTAGAATTTAGAGAATTGCTGTTATAGAAAAATGAATGTTTATTCAAGTTTTTTTCACACGTTACGGCTAAGTGACATTTTGTTCCTATACATTAGTAATCTCTAAAAGTGGATTACGTTCATTGAAATAATATTGATAAATTTATAATTTGAATGGTATAAGCCTAATCTATATCAATAAAAACACATTCTGAAATTCAACTGAAGCAAATGCTATTATAAGTAACTAATGTTAAAAGAAGCAGAATAAGTTTTATTATCATATGTGAAGACACGGAAATCTCCGTGGCCGGTCTTCAGCCTTCAGCGCGCAAAACATGGAGATCTCAGTGACCGGTCCGCAACATGTTAAGAGTTTTGGCTTAATTTTGCATTCTAGGGTTAGGTCTCTGAAATGGGTTTTAATATTTACATGGAGGACTAAGGTATGCATGGTAGATTTTCCATGCGTTGGGTAACAATAAGTATGACTTTTTCATGTGAAATATATACGTTAATTAGAGTATTTGTTTACATGAAGGGCTGAGATATGCCTGACAGTTATCTCTGCCTCGATTATGATGATTTTTGACCACAGCTTGCATTCTAACATTAGGTACTTCTGTCAATTTGGTATTTATATTCATATGATATACTGAGGTATGCCTGAACGTTACCCCTGCCAACAATATGATGCTTTCTGTTTTAATATTGCATCGTGTAATGTAAAAATGTTAATTATGTTTTCATGCTTATGAGCATGACTGTGTAATGTCTAAAGGTTATCCCTTCTTGCAATATCATTTGATTTTTACTACATTTGGCATTTTTAGTATAGGTATATCAAGTAGTACAAGGTTTCATCATAGGTGTCAGGTAGTTTTTCATGTTCACATGGATTACTGATGTAGACCTGTGGGCTATCTCTGCTTCCAATGTTATGAATGTTGACTTCGTTCTACATTCTAATATTATGTACTGACTTATGCTTGCTTTTTAGTTAAACATAACGACTTGTAATTTTGAAATTAATTATATACCTACACCCAGAACCTGACATTACCTTCGAAATGGACAATGCTTGTCGTCAAGTGAAAATTTAGCAGTGACTGTTTATAAATAAAAATGTATTGATTTGTATAAACTAGATATCTTCTCAGAAAGAGAGACTTATGGAGCCAAGAGCCACAGTTAGTCATGTGCTTCACTCTTCTGGAGTATGGTGGTTATAGTTCCTTCTCTGCTCACTAGGTAGAATCTTTGCCACAGTAGTTTAAATGTTATTTTCTTTAAGTCACCATAATGATTCCCAAGTTCCTACTTTGTGGTAGTACCGTGTGCAGAGTAAACCAGAGTAAATTATTAATGGGAGGACTGGGTGATTACCACTGACGAAAAGAATCCCAGATAAAATAGCCTTATGATTCTAGAAAAGGATAGTTTCACTGTGAATGGTAGGATATCATACTCCTGCAACAGGAATCATATACTGCTTGCTGAGTGGAATATTTCAGAATCCTTTCTACAGTTTCCAAAACAATTCACTTGTCTAAAAGACTTGCTAGCCCCAGTATTGGCTCAGAAGGAACTTCAGAATAATTACAGCATGGTTTATTTTGTTGTAGTCTCTACAATTGATTATTTTATTGTCACCTTTTGAAATGACAAGTGACATTTTTTTAATTCTGTACTCTTTCAAATCTGTAATAAATATCCACGTAATACAGCAAAAGAAAAGTGTATTTGCTCACCTTTATCTCACAAGAATGATAGAAACTCAAAACTTCATAGATCCCACATATTATGGTTTGATTTCCCTTTAAGTAGCTTAATTTTAAGTGCTAGATTGTATGTCCATTCTATGACTCCCTCATTTTATTCAATCCAGATCTTTATTTCTTGAATAGTTGATAGTGTGTGCTCCTTTTCCTCACCCATTACCCCTTTTCTCTTTTGTGCTTACACCATTTATTAATTCCTATTCCTGAGCTTATTTCTAATTCTGGTTACCTAACTTGATACAGGTTATGCTTTATGGTATATTTTTGTTTGTTACATTAGATTAGCATTTAACTCACAATTTACTTCTAAACGAGCATATATTAAAAGGGGCGGACCATCTTGAATCTTTGAAGCAGGTTTTTGCTTTCTATAAAAATGATTTGGTTGTCAACCAAAGTGCTTTAAGAAGTTAGATCACCATAACTTTCTTTTGTGGTTAAAATATTAATTTTTTTCTAGGGCTCCCAGCTGGTGGAAGGAAGATTAGGGAACCATCTAAGTGGTGACTGTATTCTTTCCTCAGCCTCACTGACATTCGTTGAATCTGAGAGTGGAATTCAACATTCAATCTTCAGCATGTCATGCAGGGGAATGAAGGAATATGATGAATGAAGACTTGGAAAAACGTGGAACTGTTCTTGCTGATAAGTTAACATCTTGCTCAATTCCTGGCGATGGACAAACAAGCATCCATCATCAGTGGAGGCAGAGACACAAGGTCTGTTGGGAGGGGTAGAAGTGGTTGTGACGCACCAATTATCCCTAATGTCCTTAGGATGATTAGAATAAGTAAAAAGAGGTGTTGCACAGAGGCAGTCATGGGGGACACAGATGAGTTTAGCAATTGCGAGGCTAAAAATCCTCTTAGTGGTCAACGATCAAACACAAATTCATATAATTGCTACCATTGTAACGGTGGATACAGCAGCAAAAGGGAGCTCATCAAACACCTTGAAACTCATTTTGGTGCCAGCAATTTGGACATTGATGCTGAGTCATCCAATGTGCTAGATATAAAAGATGCAGATAGTAAAAGACAAGGGCTGAGTCGAAAAGGAAATGGGCCTATAAAGGAAATATCCGGAGGGACTCAGGAGAAAGGAAAGGGTAGAAAAGGGAGAAAATTTGCTGTAGGAGCTGACCCATGTGTAGAAAGTGTTTCCTCAAATTCCTCCCCTTGTGAGAGAGACATCAAAAAGGGAAAGTGTTCAAGCGCAAGAGGGAGGTATTCCTGTAGTGTGTGCTATAAGTGTTTCACTACATCTTCTACTCTCAACAATCACATGCGTGTTCACACAGGGGAGAAGAATTATTCCTGTAGTGTCTGCAATAAGTCATTCTCTCTGAGGGGCACCCTCACCAAACACATGCGTACACACACAGGAGAGAAACCTTATACATGCAGCATTTGCACCAAGCCTTTCTATCAGAGTTCTGACCTCACCAAACACATGCGTACCCACACAGGAGAGAGGTCTTATTTATGTAAAATATGCTGTAAATCATTCAGTCGCAGTGATACCCTTACCGAGCACATCCGTATTCACACTGGAGATAAGCCTTATTTCTGTAGTGTATGCAATAGGTCTTTCTCTCACAGGAGCAACCTCAAAGAGCATATGGCTACACACACTGGGGATAAGCCTTATTCCTGTAGTGTGTGCTATAAGTGTTTCACTAAATCTTCTACTCTCAACGATCACATGAGTGTACACACAGGGGAGAAGAATTATTACTGTAGTGTCTGCAATATGTCATTCTCTCAGAGGAGCAACCTCACCAAACACAAGCGTACACACACAGGAGAGAAACCTTATACATGCAGGATCTGCCATAAGTCTTTCTATCAGAGTTCTGACCTCACCAGACACATGTGTACCCACACAGGAGAGAGGTCTTATTCATGTAAAATATGCTGTAAATCATTCAGTCGCAGTGATGCCCTTACCAAGCACATGCATATACACACGGGGGATAAGCCATATTCCTGTAGTGTCTGCAATAAGTCTTTCTCTCATAGGAGCAACCTCAACAAGCACATGGGTACACACAAGAGAGAGGCCTGATTCATGTAAAAATGCTGTAAATCGTTCAGTCGTAGTGATCACCTTACCGAGCATATGCGTGTACACCCAGGAGTGTCTACAGTGTCTGCAGGAAATCCTTCACTCAGGGAAGCACCTTCTACAACCATATGTTTACGCACGCAGGAGAAAAAACTTTTTCATGTAGAATACACTGTAAATCATTCAGTCATAATTATAACCTTACCAAGCACATGCGTATATATATATATATATACACACACACACGGAAGAAACACTATTTCTGCAGTGTCTGTAGGAAGTCCTTCACGCATACTAGTGCCCTTTAAAGCCATATGCATATGCACACAGGAGACTGACATTATTCATGTAACAGTTCCTGCAAATCTTTCTATCACAGTAGCCAGCTAACCACACACAAACATACGCACACAGGAGACAAACCTTATGCATGTAGCATTTGCTTGAAATCCTATATTAGAATCTCCATGCACCGTACATAAGCTCACGCGCACAGGAGTTAGACCTTATTCAGGTAATGTCTGCAGCAAGTCTTTTGCTCACAAGTCCACCCTCGACCATCACCCATTTAGGAGGGAGACCCTATTCTTGCAGGGAATGTGGGAAAAGTTTCTCTGGGAAGAGCGACTTCATGAGGCAATTCCGTCCCCACATCCAAGAGGCATTATTGTTCTAGTTGACGGTATGAAGGGTTTACTCAAATTGGTTACTGAAATGCACCTGGCATGCATACTCGCTGGAATGATACACCATTGAGATATTGCATTTGTTGACATTTTTCCTTAAGCAAATCTGTGTTCAGGAGATGCGTAATTCTTTATCGTTTACACAAGCAGTGTTTAATAATGATGAGCAAATATCCAATAGGGATGGTGAGGCGTAGTAGTGAATGCATGAACAAGTCATGGATTTTTTTATTTGTATTTTGAAGGAGCTGGGTAGCAAAAAAGTGCAAGGCACTTAGCTCACTCTGCATAAAGACTATGCCACTTACTTTTACTCAAATTTGTCTGCTAAGGTCTAATCTCCTTTGTTATGTTCCTCTTATTCCTTAGTATGTCTCAGTGTGAATTAATAATGTATTCAATGATGTTTTTTGGGTTGAAATCGTACAAATTGTGACAATAGCCCAAAAATATTGTTACACTTGTATCACGATTGTTCTTATTTTACCGTAGACAAATCTATATATAGGCGCATAATTCATTGTCGTTTACACAAGTATTGTTAAAAATGATGAGGAAATGCCCTGTAGGGAATGGTAATGATGATAATTTTTCTATGGTAAAATATTGTCTTTTTATATTGTAAAATATTGCCATACAACTGTCACAATTCTTTCTTACTGAAAATTTTTCCTTTCGCATATCGTAGTTATTTTATTGTAATCAATCCTTTGTTAGTCTATTATTTGATTTTTCTGGACTGTATCTCAAGAATACATTTCTCTTTATAGATCAACTAGATGGTAAAGTAGGGTGGACATGGAAAGTGTCTAACCTAAGGTATCTGACTTAGGGGTCTGTGTTATGGTTGCTGCTACCATGTGCTTCCCATTAGCCTTGTGATTGTTGTGTTTTAGGGTAACCTGTTTCTTACTGTAATTATGCACCTATATGTGTTAAACAAATGACAATAAACTGCATCTGTATACAAAACATTGCCGGCCAGTATTTGTAATTAACAGTGAATCCACTAAGAAATGTAGGGAATTTTATTTCCATTAGAATTACCAACAATTCCATGGTATCTATGTCTCATTGGTCCCTGTGGTATTTAAAAATTTGTTACTACAAATTTTTGCTTATGTATGGCTAGGACTATATCCAGAGATAATATTTTCTAGAGTATAATACTTTCAATATAATACGGCATTTATATACACTCAATTGCAAATTATTAAAAGGCCCAGTTTCCATAAGTCATGATGGTATGGCTGCTGCATTGGGTTTTTACAGATTTTTAGGAATGGACTTTAGAAAAGTCTTTTAATAACCACTGTAAGTATATGAAATAAAGAATTTTAGGATATCCAATTTCACCCTTTTTAACCCAGAGCTTCTTCAGGGAATAATAAAATTTTAGACTTCTCAATTAAAAACTTTTCTAATCATTCATAATTATTGTGGCAGCTATATGTTTTACCCTTAACCCTTTCGCGCCGAATGCCTCACCTGTGCGGCGAGGATTTTCTTCCCTAAATAACGAATGCCACACCAGTGCGTCCTGAATGTTCTTACCCTAAACAACGAATGCCGCGCCTGTGCGGCACAGGTCGAAAAAAGTGACCATCGCGGACACAATAGACCCACGCACGCGGTCGCCCCTCACGATCCGCCTTAGCGCAAGCCCAGTCCCATCATCGGCCGATCAGGTCAACCCTTTCATATCCTCTACACGCGGTCAACTACTGTTATTTGCAGTGTGTTTTCCAAAAAAATATTTGTTGCTTACTTTTGAAATTCAATGCTAAAAATGAATTCATCTTTTTTTGCTGACCACATGGAAATTTCAAACAAAATTCTAACGTTAATCGCAACGGAGTTATAGAACAACTAGTACATATACTAAATCCGTCTAGATCAACATCAGAACTTCGTTTAAAATTTCTGCACGCTCAGAAAAAAAACACAAAAATCATTTTGAATGTAAAAAAATCGGTGCGAGCAACAAATATTTTTTCATATATTTTGCATTAACATTTTAGCGTTGACCGCCGACTCGTGCTAGGAAGGGGCTTTTAATCCTTCTAGGGTGTGGGACAGAGGCCGAGAAAAAGGATCGGCGCCCTCTGAGTTGGATCCAAAAATGGTTAGGGAGGGAACCACTGCCTTCAGTTGACGCGAAAAAGCTTCGTACAAGGGAGTATAGAAAACTTTCAAGACACTCGTATTGAGGAAGAATTTCCCTGAACCAAGGTCCAGCGCAAAAGGGTTAAATTAAGCAAAACAAAATTAAGGGTAGTTTAAATCTTTTCTGAACTGAGCTGAAAATGTATGTGTTTTTGATGTGATTTTTGAAGTTGTAATTCTATATTTGTATCCCCATGTGAAGCAACATTGGGTTACAGTGGGTTAAGATTGGAACCATAGCTCATCTTTTGGCATATTCACTACAATTTTTATGTCATCGTTGGCTTAGGACCTTAGAATCCCTAATAACAATGGCTGAAGTAAAGGATGCTAGTAAGTCAACTATTGAGATAAAGTTATGATTCGCCCATTATTCTTTCATAATGAAATGTTCACCTTCTTCACACTTATCGAATTAATACAAATCAAAGACACGATTGATTGGTAATCATGACGAAAAACTAGGAATGATAACACGTTCGACCAAACACCACTATTTCCATTAAATGATACTCTTTTTCCTTATTTTAGCTGTAAAAATAAAAATTGTTATCCATTATTATATAATTCCTATGTTTTTTCTCACATTGTCCCGGAAAAATGTTTCATTGGCTGTAAATTTCTATATTTTAAAGAAACTATTTATGTGCCTAACCATTTTCTTGAAAAAGACATCGAAACTTTGAAAATGCAGCCAAACAATATGGTTGTTTTCTTTGATTTTTTTATTGCCTAAATGGAAAGGCTCCTGGAGTACGTATTTCACACATTTTTTAGATTTTTAAATGACAATATCTATTTTTCGCGATTAAATGAAGGGTGAAAAATTTCAAGTGCGCGAAAACGCGACGGCAAAATATCAATGCTGGGAAAACTCCGCGTGACGTCATTCTGGTTCCCGCTATTGCCGTGTGAGGTGACCTTGGGGTGAGAATATGTGCGCCGCTGAGATGCAGGTTGCTAGCAGGTAGCTCTCGGCTTAAATAAGGATTATTAATACCCTATCAAACGAAGGAAACTTTCCGACCGTAGGCAGTTTAGTAGATGGTTATTGAGACATGGTTCCCTGAGCTCTGTGCCTCATGCATGCATTCGTAATCTCAGACGATGTAAAACTCCTATCTACTCGTATGGAAACAAGGGCCCTGTGACGTCACTTGGGGTGCAGTCCGTTGAACGCTACTACTTCTTCGCTGCGCCACAGACGAGCTCCCAAGCGGTCCGTCATTCACTACGGAGCGTACAGGTTAAGGTTTGACGTCGGGGAAACGTCATACACCCATTTCTCGCCCCGCTCCAGACACTCCCGTAAAAACTAGGGTCTGCGAACGAGCGAGTCATATTTTGGCGGATATTCGAAGGGAATTCACCGAGGCTATGGAGAGTTTACTAACGTTGCCGTTATTGGACGCCTTTTTTCTGTAAAGGTGACTACGAAGTAGGCTCACATAGTAGATAGATGTAAATTTAATGGCGATTAAAATAAATATGTAGCAAGCACTATCTCCGTAGACATTCTCGTATCTCCCCCAAAATGAACTCAAATGTCTCTGGAAGCAACCGTAACATTCAAAAGGCAACAAAACATTATTAAAAGGGACATGTACTATAAGAAAGGATTGTAAGAACATATATCGACGCATCAACTCATGCCATAAATTAAAATCTGAAGAAAAATAGGATAAACATGGAATGGATTAATGTTTTATAATAGTTGTTAGCCATAATAAGTTAATATGTTTCAAGTGAGAAAACGGTAGAGTACCTACTTTTTCGTGTACTAGGGTAATGAGTTTCAATTAGAAGGGGTAGGCGAGGGAAGGTGTGAGAAATATGGTCCAAAGTTTCTTGCTTTACTTTGTGGAACCTCGCTATTGGAAGATAAAATTCATTAAAATGATATTCGAACATATTTATTAATATTCAATGTCCATAATCGCCTCAATTTTCATTTCAAACTATTTCTTCGATTTCGTAATACCATCTTGTCCGCCCTCGTTCATTTCCGCCATCTTGACTTCGCTCCTGACCAGTCCGAAAAGAAATTCTCGTAGCGAACGTAGCGCCTATGGACCGGTGCTCCGGAGCACTTTTGTCTGTAGCGTCTGGTAGCAAAAATAATATTCATTGGACCGCACCCTTGGAGTGGCATCGCATGGGCGCCAATCTGGCCTTTTTTAAATGCGGTTATTGCCATCGTCTGAACTGGGATTTCTAAAACCAAATAATTTGTATATTATTAATACAATAATGGTGGGCAACGAATCACAATCAATTCCTTTCGTTTTCTTTGATGAAGGAAACTACCCTATTGTGTAACCATAGTCTTTCTTATTTTCTACAATCGAAGCCCCAACACCTTCGAGTGTAACCTTATGCCATTTTCGGTGGAATACATGAATAGGATAGTTTCCTTCATAAAAGAAAACGAATGGCATTGATTGCGATTCGTTACCCACCATTTTTATATTCATTATATACAAAATATTTGGTTTTAGAAATCCCAGTTTTGACGAATGGCTATGGTCAATTTTATCCTCATTTAAAAAAGGCCAGAATGGTGTCCATACGATGCCACTCCAGTTGACGGCACAGGGATTTAGTTGCTATACGAATAGATACAAGTTTAACATCGTCTGAGATTACCAATGCATGCATGAGGCACAGAACTCAGGGAAACATATCTTAACCCCTTAACTAGGGAGAGCGACTATAGTCGCAAGCGGACTCCGCTCCCCATGTGGGGAGTGCGACTATAGTCGCTCTATAGACTATATTGCGCGTGCCGTCGCGTCGCAATGTAATGTGGAGAAGGCGTGAATATTCATTCTTTATGCATCATTGCATGTTTTTTGCTTTGTCAGAGGTTCTATACCAATATATTTTAGGTATATTGCCATTTTTGTGCAATAGCATTACTATAAAATTTTTTTTCGAAAACAGCATCTCCGAAAATCGGTGGATTTGTTCCCCACCAGGTGAAAGATAAGGAAATTTCTGCCCCCAACCAAGGGGTTAATAATCACCTAACGAAATTTCCTATGGTGAGAAAGTTCCCTTCGTTTGATGAAACATAATAATCCTTATTTAAGCCAAGCGCTACGTGCTACCAGGGTACTCTGCTACCTGCTAGCAGCCTGCATCTCAGCGGCGCACATATTCTCACCCTAAGGTCACCTCACTTGCCGACAGCGGGAACCAAATTGACGTCACCTGGGCTTTTCCCATCAGTCACACTTAGCCGTCGCGTTTTCGCAAGCTTAAAAATTTTCACTTTTGATTTAATTGCGAAAAATATGTATCGTCATTTAAAAATCTAAAAGCGTGAAATGCGCACTTCAAGAGTAATAATCTTTCGATGTAGGCAATAAAAATAATAAGAAACCCCCATATTCTCATGTTATTATTCATCACATCAATTCTCCTTCCTGTTCATTTTTTAACCCTTTCACTGATGTGAACGTACCTGGTGTATTCGCACGGCAGGCTGCTTTGAACGCAGTTTTTCTTCGTCCCTGCCATGCGGTCAGCACTTTCGCCGAAGCGCTCCGAAGGGTCGCTAAACCGGGACCCTTTCCTCGACCAGCTCACCTTCGCTGGCTTCTCTCGTCGACCCTCCGAGCGGGGGGCCTCCCTCCCGAAAAGTGACCGCTCTGAATGCAATTTGAAAATCTTTATCAATCACTGCGTTCATCAAAAAATAATTGTTTTCATCGCACTTCTGCTTAAATGGCCATTTTCTTGTGGTCCGCAGCCACGTTCTTATCACAGTTAACAGAATCGTTACTTTACATCGTAGTAACACGGTTCAAAGGCGTATTTGACTGCTTGATTGGCAGGAGTGCGATGAAAATGATCATTTTTTGATGATCGGATTGATTGATAAAGATTTTCAAAATGCAGTCTCAGCGGTCCCTTTTGGGGAGGGAGGCCCCTCGCTTGGAGGGTCGAAGAGAGGGACCCGCGAGGGTGAGCTCGGGGAATCCATCCTGGTAGTACCTTCTCCAAGGATCTACGAAATGCATTTTAACCTTTTTGCCACATGTGAGGAGAACGTTTTTGGAGATTGAACAGCAGTGAAAGGGTTAACCAGCACTGTGAATATGTCAAGTTACACATTCATACTGCTCCAATGCAAAAACTATTGTATGTTTTCAACTTCAGCAGACTCCCGAGTATCCAGCTGCACCGTATCAGTGTCGTGGATTATCCGTGCAGTGGATTATCCGTGCATGATATTCACACTCGCTCAACATTTTCCGCGCTTAAAAAAAATGAAACCGTACGCAAATTCATCGGAATTACATCATTTATGCTAGGATACATCGTGCTTATTATTTCCGTTAGAATACCCTTCGTAAAACAAGCGATTGCACGTTAGCTGCGTTCACGGAAGAAACGTGATCCTGTTTTCGAAGCCTCGCAGTGCGCGACCATGCTCTGTGATCACTGAGTTGCAACCCGGGCAACTTGTGCGAGACGTGACTACATAGCTTGGTGCCTGACTGTGTAGTTTCCGACGTCGAGCAGTCGTTTTGAAGTATTCGTGCAAACCACTTTAATGTATCCGTGACATCACAGCCACGGATGTGTGGTTTTCTAAACCAGGCCTTACAATGCGAGTACAATCATGTTATCGTCGCTAAAAGATCGTAAACTGGCGAAGAAAGCCGTCAATGAGTCCGGGAAGCACTCTAAAATAAAAACAACGGCATAAATAGTAACAACACATTGTCCGTTTTAGGTAAATTATGAGCATTAAAAGACATTAAAGTGAAACTTTGGGTTATCCATGTATTTTCTCCCCCATCATTAGCCCAGGTAATCGAGAGTGTACTGTAGTTCCATTTCTGTTCCTTCTTGGCCATCTCTTTACTACAAACTAATATAAATACATTGAATATACATATAGTCATAACACTTTTTACCCGCAACAGTTATTTATCCTCTTTTTACACTTCAAAATATTTGTTTTAGCATATTGTTTTGCTATCTACCATAAACCGCTTACGACAGCGATCACCTGTCTCATCTGATGACATTTTTGCGTATTGTACTCTATTTTCCAATGAAAGAGAGTGCCCAGGATATGAACTAGGGAGGGGGCAAGCCATGGTTGTTTAAGTAGTAAAATTTAAGCATGAAACTAAAATTTTAACAAACTAAAACAGTGCCTAAATTGTTATAAAAAAGGAGGGGGCAGCTGTCACCTCCTGCTCCTTGCTGGGTACGCCCATGTTTGTCGGATCTCCCACTATATGCCTTCTAGTACATTCCCAGGCCATCTTGTATATCCTTGAAACTCTCTTATACAGTAGACTCACGAAATTACGAACAACGTTATTACGAAGTACCCGCTTTTACGAAGAAAATCGTTGGTCCCAACGAAAAGGCCTATCCTAGCTATAGGAAAAGAAATGTTGTAAGGAAATTTTTGTTTTAACGATATTACGAACCTCAGTCCCGGTCCTGGCGGTTACAAAATGAACTTTATTACGAAGTTCCACGCATAAGCTATGGCATTTAAATCGATATTCACTACGATAAGTTTTAATAATCACGCCAAGTTTAAGTTGTCCTCGTGTACTGTGACCGAGAGCGTCATTTATGGTTATTTCTTCACCATTCGTTATACAATAAGCTTCATTCCTGGGGGATCATGGTGACAGACTCATTGCAGTTCGTCAATTTGATGTACAGTTCTCTTCCAACGCACATTCTGTTTACGAAGTTTCAGGCATGACAGCATTCAAAAATTTCAAATTTGCAATTTGGCGCCTTTTGAGTCGACCGTTGATACGTCGTGCGGCGTAGAGGAAATCGCACTCAGGGCATAATCTGAACAATGTATCATTCATTCCGGTGTGAAGTTGGGAACTGTTCAGCGTTTCGCCCGTTGTTTTTTGCCGCGGAGAGCGATTTTTTCGGCTCCGGCTGCGTTGCTCGCCCATTTAGTTCAATTCGTCACAATCGTGAGTTAGCGCATGATTGTTGTGAAGTGTTGCATTGTGCAGGATAACCGTACTCCTCAATGCCTTCCATACAGATGACGGCACAATAGGGGGTGCGGATAACCCTTCGCCAGCACGGTTTGCAGCCAATCGCTGTCCCCCAAACGCACCCCACATTATCGCCTTGTCATATAACGTTGTCAAATGCATACAGACCAGCGAAATAAGCCTGATCCACTAAAACATGCCTTTGAAGATGCGTCTCTTTCGGGTAAAACACCGCGTGGGTCCATTGTTCTCGGACGACAGTTTCGCCGGCGTTACAGTCGGCTTCTTCAGGTCAGTGAAGTAATGATGCAGTGAATTGGCCGCCTTATATATCTGTCCGTAGAGGCTAGGTCATCTGTGATTGGCTGTCGCTGCTGTGTCTTTTTCCACGCAAAACTCGTTTCCAGGCATGCGGAAGGGGATAGCCGTCAATTTCAATAGGGAAGCCGCATTTTTATATCGAGGCCTTTTTTTACCAGTTTCAATTGATTTTAAATTTGCCCCTGAATCACTGATCCTCGTTCTCTCAGCATGTTTTTCAAATCTGATCATTTGTTTTTCTCGTAAAATCTCTAGTCACACCTACTATTATGAAAGTTCCACAATCTACGCAACGATAATTCAGCTTTCCAATGGCATGTGTCGAAGGAGTAGTCTTACCCAATCGTACATGTTGTGGTGCCAATAGTAAACGTTTTAATTAATTAAACAAATCAAATAAACAGAATGGATAAATTTTCAGGACGAATTATCTGGAGCGACAATGCATTCGACCTAACGCCACAATTTCCGTTCTTTGACTCCATTTTTGTTCATTTTTAAGTGGACAACAAGAATTGTAATCAATGATATTTGACTCTTGTTTTTTTCTTCCGTTTGACAAGGAGAACTTTTACAATGCTCAATTCTTTTTATCCTAAAACATGGACATACACCCCATCATAATCCACCCATCACAAAAACTTCCATTCTTCCAGGAAAAAATGAAATCTGTGGAGGAGTATACTTAGAAAGCCAAGAGCAACTAATGCCTCAAGGGAGTCAATATTGAGTAGTTCATTTTATCTACGGGGACACCTCAGTGAAGAAATGCCAGTGCATTACTCAAGCTACAAGACTGTGGCTTGCTGTTCAGCTGTGTAAGTTGTAGGGGTTTCATATATACACCACCTTCTGTGTGGTGAAACCAGAATCATCTATGTGAACAAACTTCTAAGGAGTACAATCTAACCCAGCCAACTAGCACTTTTGGCTATTTGGCTTTCCCTACCAGCTGAACGTCTGCACGCTTCATAAGTATGACGAATAAAAATAATTTGACAATGCACAAGAGTTGCTCAGGGTAACGACCATTGTTTATATTTCTTTAAAAAGGTTTTTTCCAAAAGTAAAACACTAAGAAAACTAATACATGCAGTTGTGTACTAGGGTGATAATCACTTATTAAAAGTGTCTAAGGTTGGAAAGGTTCCTTCGTTTGAATCATGTAAAAGGAAAATCGTACAAGCAGTACATTTTTTAGCTTAGAGGTCTCACCAAGGGATTTTTTCTGGGATTCTTTCTCGTGCATTGATAATTATTTGTAATTGAATCATGAGTATTTGTAGGCATGGCTTCTTTCTTGGCTGCATACAAATGAAAATGGTATTATTTGAACTTTCTGGTGGATCTCATTAATCTACAGGAGCAATTTTTCTTGTTTATATCCAGCAATTACCATGGGTTCATGATGGATTGTTAACGCTGTGGATAATCCGATGGGAATGGTATTATAAATACACAAAAATCATTATGGATTATGTAAGCTCTGTTAAAGTATCTCCAAAATGCCCTAGATCAGTACTGATCTGGTGAGCATCAATAACATATGATTATGGCATCTTGTGCCCCATCGTAACTTTCATTAGGTCTAACTTTATTTTTCAAGCAGAGGTAAATTGTGGAGGTAAATTGACAGCAGAGGTAAATTTTGGAGACATAATAATAGTATACATAATGCAATCTAAAATATTCATGCAATACAAAAAATAAATATGATAATTTAAAAATCTGATGGACAAAATAACCAATTTATAATTGCATTCTACAAAGCATTGAACTACAGCTATTGAATTCATCCAACCAATTGATTACATTCAATGAAAAAGAGTCTGTGAGATAGCTTTTAAATACATATTGTTCTTTTGATGACTTGAGGGTAACAGAGAATGTTTTATACCCAATTTAACACCAATGGCTAAAGGATTAATTATTGTTGAGATGATTGCCGGTTCTTATGAATACGCTCACAAGTGTAGGTGTAATGATCATGGAGATGTTGTTTGAAGGGGGCATAGTAAAAATGTAGCTACATTAAGAGTACTAAGTATTGGATATAAGTACTCAGGGAAAAATTTTTGCTTTGCAACTGCTTTGGAACCCTTTTGAAACTGCTTTGGAACACCAAAATCTGCATTGGAACTGCTGTGAAACTCAATTTTACTCATTTGTACCAAAAATTAGAAATATGAAGACGTTTGTAACTCATTTGTGATCCCCTTTGGAACTCCTTTGTACAGAGTGTGTTCGTTTGGAACTGCTTTCTACTCATTTGGAACTACTTTTGAACGATTCGGCAGGATTTCCAGACGTCATCATTCGTATTGTAACTGCTGTGTACGGAGAAAATACATTTGGAACTCCCATTGAACGAGATGACAGGATTTCCGGGCGTCATCATTCGTATTGTAACTGTTGTGTACCGAGAAGATTCATGTATAACGGCTTTCCATACGTTTGTAATTATTTGTGAACAAATCCATGCGATTTATATACGTCATCATTTGTTTTGGAACTGTCTTCTACGCGCCAACATACCATGGCCGGGTTCAGTCTGATACGTTTGGTCGAGAAAACGAACATTCTTTAATATATGCAATAAAAATGCATAAGTGGTTTAAGAAATAATCGCAAGTCAGTTAATAGAAACGGAACTCCCAAATAATCACTCGAATTAGTTTAAAAATTATTCTATTTTCCTTGTGGCTTAAATCGTATTTTTGGGTCCGATTTGAAATGCGACAAGATTATCTTCACTACGTACCGAGAATTTTGGTTGCGTATAATAAAGGTATTCAATAACAAATTCATAGCGCTCGCGTTTTTTTGCGTTTCCAAGTATATTATTATCGTAAAAATTCAATGTCTATACTTTCAAAGTAT
This sequence comes from Ischnura elegans, assembly GCF_921293095.1. NCBI lineage: Eukaryota > Metazoa > Arthropoda > Insecta > Odonata > Coenagrionidae > Ischnura > Ischnura elegans. The sequence continues at coordinate 338,340 of NW_025791659.1, read as the reverse complement.
ACTTCGCAATTATAAATATTGCGAATTTTACGGCATTTTTGCAACCTTTTCTTTCATTGCTTTCGTTCTTTGATATTACCGGAAAAGTAGTATTTTCCATACATAAAACCATAGAGTAGATAAGTATATAATATACTTACTCTATGATAAAACATACCGATGTATTAATTGTGTTCGCGATCCCTAGGAAATGGTTTATGTCCATATTTGGATCCGTATTTTAGGCTTGAATTTTTTCGCCATGAACCCCTCCTTCGAAAATATATTTCTATGTCGAGGTTGACAAGTTCGATTACCCGGAAAGGCCTTTTTTCGCATTTCCCATTGCATTTTCAGATATTTAACATGACGGTTTTCAAGAAAAAAATTCCAGAAACGAAGGCATTTCACTCAAAAATGGACACTGAATGATCCACATCAACCACGTAAGATCGGAATTAAGCTCTCGATAAGGACTTTCTTGATCACCAAAGTGACTTACCCCTCACTCCGCAATAAGAAAACATGAACCTCGTGTTATGCTTGCCGAGCTTGAAGGTCTTTCGTTAATAACTAATGCTTTTCAAAGCAATGGAGCTATTGCGAAATGGCGGCACTGCCGCACTTCAATTCGTAATACTCATCTTGCCTAAATATCCGAAACAGACTAAAATAAACTTCAAGAAAATTGAGTACGCCATCTTGAACTGCTACAAAGCAGGTGGCATGGTGTACAAATGAGTTCCAAATGGGTGTCCAACTGGTACAAATCAGTTTAAAAACGGATGAACGAGTGGTACAAAGAGTTCCAAATTTAAATCCAAATGAGTCCCATAGCAGTTTCCAATGGAAATCCAAGGCAGTTCAAAATGTGTTACAAATGAGTTGATGACATGGTAGGATGCTATGACGTCATGAACTGCTGTGTACCGTGTTTCAATTCCACAGTAGTTCAAAAGCACATACAAATCAGTGGTACAAAGCAGATAAATGACAGTTCCAAATGACTTACACAGCAGAAATTTTTCCCTGAGTAGGAGTTAATGCTATGATATTTGGTTAATGAAGTGGTGTCTTCTTGATATCCTGTGGGGCAAGTTTTGCAAGATTTGTATTAATTTTTCTGAAGAAGGAAAATCTTATTAGTTACCAGGGCTTGAACTTATATTTTGTTGCCGTAAAAACGTAGTATGAGGTTATAAAGTATTTAAATGCTAATATAGGGCATGTATCTTGTAGGATCATTTGTTCCTTAGTGAATTACATGTCAATCGAAATTTTATGTAGTCTTGAAAATGTCCATGAACGATTAATCATTCATCGAGCAATTAATAATGATTTTAAATCACCTTAAGAACTAGTACGATTTTATAGTCGGCTTTTAATATCTACACACGACGTGTGTGAAAAGGGACCATAAGTTATTAAAATGCATAGTCTCCGTAAAAAATACGTAGGTCGTGCTGTCAGGTAGCTAAGCAGCTAAGGCCTTTGAATTTATGAAACGAGTAAATGTAGAATTTAGCGCAGATTTGGTAATAACAGATGTTAGCACCCAGGCTTTCTTTAGTTAGTTTTGGAGCTGCAAAGTACATCTATTCTTAAATGTCCGCCGCGCGAATTCTAATATCGATGTGTCGATGCGTTTTGAATTCGACTATTGAGTCGACAACGTCGAGTCGAGTGGCCGATCGATTAGTTCATGAGCGGGAGCATGTCGGGAAATTGTGTTTATGACGGAAATTAGAAACTCTCTATTTTATGTGCTTTGAGAGGTAGTACTCTCGTTATTAAACATTCCTTTTGGATTTATTTTGATTCCGGAAATCCTTCTAGTCGTGCTTAGTAGTTTTTTGTTTGTAAAGAAGTTAGTGGTTAAGCTATATAAGTACCTACATTAATGTGTTGTTGTTGACCCTAAACTACAACGTTATCCTTCTTATTTGCTAAATAGGTTTTAAGTTGCTGCTGGATCCCTTGTTTCCTGTCAAGTAAGATGAGAAAATTATTGGATAATTTTTTACGGTGAGGCCCTCGCTCTAAATTCGTATTCGTGTATAATATCCATATTGTTGGCGGAAAGCAACGAGCGATTTGCTAGTGTGTTTGTGTGATGATGGGCCTCTTAAAATGCACGATTTCATATGAGAACCTCATATTAATTCCATTTATAAAATAAATCTTGAACAAAGATTATTTGTCAGTGCTGTGTGGATGATTTCTGTCTGATTTAAAGATTGCATGAGATTTTGAAGTGAAAAAAATGAGTCGTACCACTGGAATTTTCACGGATTCGTCGGGAAGGAATTCGGGGAATGACCTTTGTAGACTTTGTAGGAGGAATCATGGTTATTATTACAACTTATTCACTTCGAAAGTAGAATGCAAAACAACTGTTAAGGATGCCCTGCATGATTTATTCGGTCTACAAGTAAGTGGCATATTATTTCTTATCAATTTCTTTACAACGGTGTAACTTCATCTCGCGTTTGCCCAGATAATTTCGAATAATGTTGACGAATACTTGTTTTTTTGCTATCTTAGGTTGCTGTGGGAGATGGCCTGCCCACTGCCATGTGTCCACTGTGTTTGAAGAAACTCACGGAATTCAATGTTTTCAAAAACACTTGTTTGGAATCAAACGCCGTTCTGATAAAACTTTTGCCGAGAAATTACTGCACGGTGAGTACTTTTCGTTTTTTTTTTGTATTTTTATTAGAATCCTGGTACATCATAAGTTTCGGTGAGTGTAAAGTGACACACTTGCGTTGTGTCGACAGCAGAAAGAACTGTATGGAAATGATTTTTTGCGGACTGAAATAGTTATTGTATAAATTAGTAAGGATTAACTGAATATGGTGATAGATCATTCGCTTGGTGGCTCAAGTGGAGGAAAAATATTGTGTAATTGCTTGATGCCGTTGAATCCCATATTAACTTTATAAGCACTTCGATTAACGATCAATTGTAAATTGAGCCTACTTTTTGTTAAGCTGCAATGATGGGGGGATTGATTGGCCCTTGTACATGGTCTACGTAAAAGGGTTAAAAGTCCAATTTCCCTCAAACGGTTTTTCCCTTTCTGTGAATCCTTGGCATGATGCTATTTATGTTGCAGTTGGTTGTTCAGTGGCAACGACCGAAGACATTTGTCTTCTGGCTAAACTTGGTGTGTACTAAACAATGATATACAGGAAAGTATGGCATTCAAATTCAACATTGATTAATTGATAAAGGTAATCTACCCATAAGGCTGTACCACACTCCGTCTTTGAGTATTCGATTGGCTAACCGGAGTATATGAAAAGGAACAAACAAATCCATAGCAATTTTCTACTAAATAATTAAATGTGAGAGACCTACAAATTAGTTTATCAATTGTCATGCATATTCTCGTGTGGATGTAAACATATTGGCTTAAATGAGATGCATTTAAGTTCGTGCATAGATTTTTTTATTTTTATGATCTAATTTGAGGTCTGTTTCCTGGAAACCTTATTTTAATTTGTTTGGATAGCATTTTGTGTAGTAATTCCCTGATATTTGAAATGGGATAATGTTTTATTTTGTTGATCAATTCCATTCAGTGAGTTTGAAGTATGCGGACAGAAATCATTTTTTATTTACAATGGAATGTTTATTGTTGTTTAGTGATTTTTCAGGATATATTCGACTCTATGCAGATTTCTGTAGTGAAAAACTTTTTCACCTAAATGTTGAGCTTAAAATGTTCCTTCCCTAGATTTATTTATTTTGTATTTTAATGGCTGATGTGATTAATAATTTTAAAAACTGTAGTCGATATGTTCTATAAGGTTTGTTCCACCCAACGATAGAAATGGACTATCAGGATTTCTTATAGGTGACATGTAGGAGGAAGGAAGTTGTCCATTGCTAGCTGCAACTTTTCCCGGTCACAGTAGGAGAGCTCTAAGACAATAATAGTTAAAGTGTTCATCTTTTGAGGCTTTCCATGAATCAAGCCATTTATTTTTATGCCTTCACATGAGCAAAACTGCTGATCTGCCAGAAGGTGTACCATCAAACGGAAAAAGTAATTATCAGATTGTGCAATGTTTGGGGAATTCTGCGTGTGAGTTCGGTCTTGCCATTTGAGCATTTTCCGTTAGATTTTAACAGATTTTGCAATGCCAATTCGAGCATTGTCATGCTGTAGAATCGCTGTTGAATAATTAGGAACCCTAGGTTCTTGGTTTTGCATAACTTCCAACGCATGTAGGTGCTTGGAAATGGCTTTATGGTAATGACTAATACAAAGCAAGCTCTTTTTGAGTTTGGCATTGATCTTCTTTGAGCGATGCCTCCAATTCAGCTTCTTTGATGGCTTTTGTTCTTTCTTCTCATGGACATTTTTCAACATTGAAATAACTGTCTTTGAAGAAATGCAGCCAATAATGACACATCGTTTCCCTTAGAGCAGCATCTCCATGAACTTTTTGGAGCTGTCATGCACTTCAGCTGCTATTTTCTTTGATTAAAAGAAGAAATTCAACTCTTCCCGCAATCAACGGTTAATTGGTGCAAAATTAGAAATTATCACCCAAGAATAAGTATATATTGCGGAGACAAACTCATCATGGTTGTTGAGCAGTTTGTGCACCATGTGTCTAAGCTTCAGTCATGATGTTTCAGGTATGTCGAAATCCAGCAGCAATCACTCCCACAGCCATCTATTGATAGACAGCAGGAAATTGGTTTCACACCTGATTCATAATTTTCTACATGATTGGTTTTGTTAGGTTAAAGGATAATAATATTAGGGATAGTAAAAAAAAACAGTTGAATAAAATAATTTTAGTATTGAAAGTTACTTTCAGGTGTCTTCTCTTTCTGCATAAATATTACACCCCATATTCTCTTTTGGAGTTCATATTTGAATATTAAAAGAGATCCAGGGCGTAATAAATATATTGAAAATATGTTCAACATCAATGGTTCCTATTCTAAGGCTCCACTGTTTAGATAAGAATAAATAGTTATTTTGGTCTTTCATCAGGAACTACTCTGAAAATTATATTTGCAGATGGAAATTAAGAGTTTAAATGAGAATCAATTTTTTTCATTTCCTTAACTGACAATTCCAATCCTTATTCCCTATTTTGAGAAGCCCGAATGTAAAAAATGGCAATTTTGATTTAAAAAAAAATGTGTTTGTTTATCACTCTTACCTTCTTTGTAGAGTATTGAAGGAGATGGAGTAGCTGATGACAAGTCTGGGCCTTCTGTGGAGACAAAAGACCAAACCACTGAAATATACATTCCTGTGCAAGACTGCCTACTGCCCTGGAGCAATATGCAGGTAAGTTTTATTATCATATGCAGTGAACCGTGAGTTGAACCACCTTCAGTTGTACAAATGTTGTATGAAGTAAAAGGGTGTGTCTGTCATAAATGTTATTATTCCAACACACTTTTATTGGCACTTTGGCAAGTGGCCTTCTTGCCTTCACTGCAAGGGAACGGGGTGAGGGTGCAAGTGAATTAAAGCTCTATACAAGTGAAGAATCTCACCTCTTTTCCTGCAGTGAGTAACTAAAGGCTGTACTCCTGCAATGTAGGAGTGTGGATTCCCAGCGGTAGGTACAGTTCCTTGAAAGTACAGTGACCGTTCTACAAGATTCCTTTTCTCTCAATTACGATGATGCAGGAGTGTTTACAGGCAGTGTAACCCATTCAGTTCCAAGTTTCTAAGAACTGAAAACATGCATTCTTGTCTCAAAAGAAGCCGTTTTTTTTCCTTTTTATTTTGTCTGCAAGTGTTGCAGTGTACTTGCTTTTAATTTTACCTAGTTAAATTCTGCTATTGAAAAATCACATCTCAATACGATAACTATTTTACTATGAAAAATCCTGGAACCAATAAATCATATCTCATGAAGATGTTTACTTTACGATATAACATCCTAGGATTGATAAATCATAGCTCATTAAGAAAACAAGGTCTCAGATTGCAATCAAACTTTTTAGTGATGTAGTCCATCAGGGGCTGTCCACAAATCACCCACTGTATGGGGTTATGTGACCAATGGTTTACACTAAAAATGCAGTTCAACATTCACAGATCAATTTTTTCCCATAGAAATGGTCTCCCTTCAAGTAGGAGTACTAGCCCAATGGTTATGGTGCGTGGCTTCTATCGGGAAGTCCTAGCTTCAATTTTCGCATTGAGCACTTTAATCATAATTCGTTTCTACTTTTCACTTTACAAATTTCAGCTGTTCATCATTATCTCGACGATTTTCACTGAAAAATTTAGCTTTCTGTGTGGATATCTTTTCTGCAATGTCGCGGCATGAAATTTTTTCCCATTTTTTCACACAGATGCCTAGTTTCAATTATGTTATTTAGGTTCTTTCATTATCAAAGAAAACCTAATTCTTTTACGATATCATTTGAATAGAAGAACATAAATTGCAGAGGTATCTAACGAAGATAATATGCAGTACAGGCGTAACATATTGTAATGATACACGCCCGCCTGGTGTGCATCGTCAAACTGAGATTGCGATCTAAGTTTGAAGTTTTCGTGGGTTCTGCGGCTCGTGGTCAAGGTAGGGACTCAAAGCTTTGAAGGCAATGGCGCAGCAAGGAAATGCACCTCGTACACAGCATTTGAATATCATACACAATTTATTAAATGAAAAGAAAATGAACACTCTTATCCTTAAACACTAATGAGGGATGGGAGGTGATGCTGACTTAGGCGAGACATAAATGATACACTTGCAAAAAACGAAACAAATATGCCAGAAACAAAAAGAAAGAAATCTTACATCTAATAGATGAGGGATGAGATGACTACTTGGATAAATGCACAGAAGTGGACAAAAATGATACCGAATATCTCAAGAATTGACATGACATGGGCACTCGTTATCTTGCTCGAGTTGCGACAAAAACCACTGCACTTCAAAGACAATTATAGGTAATGTTCGTTGCTTTACTTGAAAATATTACAGGCTCCAAGTTCTTTTTTATCAGAATGAAGCTGACGTCAATCCAAATGGAATGACGTGAACGGGGAAACGTGATACAATTAAGACGGTCTATAGACCGAGAAAGAGTGACGTGAGTTTACCTATGAGACCACTGGGTTATTAGGATGACACGTGCACACTGGGGACTTTCTTCGAGGGTGTATGGGCTGGCTGGAGTGGGGGAGGATCGGGATTATTTCCCCGTCCTGGGAGAGGGTTTAGAGTACTTAAGTGTCAAACGGCAGGTCCGAATCCTGGTCGCCGAATCACGATGCGTCAATCGTGGGGAACCACATCCCACGGATTCTCGGACGTTGTTTTGATGTCTTGACGAAGGCGAGGATACTTTTCTCGTTCCTCGACTGCACTCCATGTTCTCCTCTCCGGCATTCCTTCCCCCTGGTCGCGTTCCCCGACCTCCAAGACGCCGTAGCCCACGTCTGCAGCGACCTCGTCTTACTGCCCCACCTCACCACAGTCACCTCTGATCTCCATCCTCTTTAGCGGAATCAACCACTGCTTTCTCCGGAATCGACCTGGCCTCATACATTACCGGGCCTTATTTACCCAATTGAACAACAAAAGACATACTAAAATGATAGCAGACGACAAAAAGAAAAAAAGGAAGGTTGCTCATCGCTTGCTACGGCCGCTCGCCAACTTGAATAGGGAAAAGGGCAGGACGCGAATGCAGAATGAGCCGTGACGAGGCTTTTCGTCACATGAATATCTAATGAAGATAATATTGCAGTGCAGGCGTAACATATATTACAGACCACTTTCATGGTGAAAGAAATGCGTGACATATATTTAATTTTCTGAGTGTTGAATAAACATTTAATCTGTGCAGAAAATATTTCTTAGTAATACCAAATTTTTATGTTTCATGGTTTATAAATTAGTTTTAGTCAATCATTTAAAAAATATCCTGTATCCACTGTTAATGCATGATTTGTATCTTGATGATTACTTCCAGCCTACTTCAGGCGAGGATAGGGACCCAATTGAGAGCTCCACTTTTGCCCTACACTTTGAGTCCACTACAGAGGCACCTGGTGAGTACTATTATGGATTGCAAACAAATAACTCCATACATGGAGGAATTGATGTCAATAATAATGGACAATGTACTTGTTAATCCTTTAATTTACCCAACTTTTCGTGTGACTTCAGAAATGATTGAGAATTTGACAGTTGCCTGTGAATCCTTAGCGGACACGAACTGATCTCAATGGCTACAAATAGCTGTATGCCGTTAAGGCTTCGGCTACCATCAGATGGCACGGCACCACGCTTTCTATGATCATGTCTCTATGGATGGCTTCAAACGAGTCAAGAATTCACTAATTCTTGATTTACTTTGTGGTATTCCTTTGTAAGTTCTCCTGGATATAAGACAATTACTTATACCACTTATTTTTTATCTGAGCATAACCTGTGTTTCAATGAATTATCATCATCTTCATAATTAGCGCCTGAAGATGATGATAATTCCTTGAAACCCAGGTTGCACTCTGATAAAAAATAAGTGGTATAAGTAATTGTCTGATATCCAGGAAAACTTTTTGTGACAAATCACTAGAATTTAGCACTTGGTGTGAAAATGGAGCATCTATAAGTAAATTTCAGTGTTCATGGAAAATGTGAACATGGAACCTGGTCAAATGAATGCAAAAATTATATTTGCTTTTCTTCCATTTTATATTAGTAAGAAAATTAGTGAATATATTTTAAATGAGTGCATTTCTATTCACCCTTTTTTCCTGAGGTTGGCGTTGGTCCTTTTTAAGGTTTAACAGAGAATCAATTATGAAGCCTCCTTGGAGTAGAAAATATTGTTGACATAATATAGAATTGAGATAAATGCCCCGAAAATGAAATCAGTGTGTCTAAGAAACAACCGAACTTGATTTCCGTCCCATAATTGTAGGAGTTTGGAATGTTAGTTCTGCATAGTAATGATAGAGGGGTCTCATGCTAATTTTTCTGAGTTAGATAATGTTTCTAACTATTCGTTTTATCCATATTGCCGCATTGAATTCTGGGGCAGTCACATTTTCCCTTTAAACCCTCTCGTGCCAACATCAGGTGGAGCCGATGGGCATTTTCATGTGCATAGCACATAACATCAACTATAGCTGTTGTGGATTTTTCTAGGCAAATGACCGGACGTTGGCTCTCGCCCTTAGGGCCACTCTCACGCAATTTATTCATTCCTTAATGGGGCGAGTTGCAAAGGTATTTTCGTCCATGAGATTTTGGACCTAGCTAAACTAGCATCTGTCCCTTACCCAGGCCGTTGACCCTGTCGTAGAATTCATCCACAGTCAACTCATAGCATTACCGTTGTTCTTTCAACTCAACATTGTATTTGATTTTGAATAATTTACTCTTTTAAAATAATGCCTTCGGTGAGGATGGTCATACATGAGTGGGAGGGTCGGGCTTAATTGCCGAGGGGTAGCACTAAGGACTGCCTAAGCTGGGTCTCCGGCTGGGCTTGAATGCATTAGACAATTGCTGCCTCAGCTGTCACTTCCCTTGTGTCAGTAAGAGCCGACGTCCGGTCGTGTGCATTGAAAAATCTGTCACAGATATACCCCACGTCAGGTCTTCTACATATGAAAATGTCCGTCGCCTCCACTTAATGCCCGGCATGAAAGGTTTAAGCCCAACCTACCCACTCATTTATATCCCACCCCAGTACTCCATCGCGAAGTGGTTATATTATGAATGAATTTGGTAATGATATATTTTGTTGCATAATACAATTTATTATGCTTTGAAATGAAGTTTATGTTTTTTCTTTATTCAAAATCCATTTTTAAAATGAAATTTTGGTGTTAAAAATTACGAATTTCTGAAAGGTATAGTCTTTGTACCTTGTGTTCACTAACTTTGTTGTTGTAAATGTAGAAATCCATTTAAAATTCTACAATGCTTAAAAATGTTCATAATTCTTTTATTAAGTATATATGTATATGGTTCTATAGAGGAGTAAATTATTTAAAATCAAATGCAACATTTGGTTTAAAAAATACTGGTAACACAATAAGTTGTCAATAGACTCTTGCTAAGATAGAGTTAGAGGGTCAAGTCCAGTAGCTGGCGTAAAGGAAGGGCTCACCGTTGAGTTGGGTCCCAAATCTGAGGGACGATACGGGGTAACTCCACCTCCAAGAAAGAGCTCTGCACGGAGAGGTTTCAAATATTCTTATGCTACTCGTAGCATGAAAAGTTTTCCTATTCCTGGCAGGAGACTGTTAAGGTGGCTGCCCATAATTTTGCAGCCCAACCGTTAACCCTTTCGAGATGGCGTAGTTTTTGTATTAGCATGACTTCTGTACTGAGCCCCAAGAGACTCTTCTTTCTCATGGTACAGTGTATTTTTGGAGGGCATTCGTAAAGAAGGGTCTCGCTGAACCTTTTTCGACCCCTCCACGCTGGGACTTCGCATTATCTGTTTTGGGGTGCGGCATTGGTTTGCGGTCAACTTATGTATTGCTTATATGTATTTAGCAAATGGAAATTTGTTGCTTGCATGTAAATTGCAGATATTGAATTTAATTCCTCATTTTTTCTGAGCATTGTCAATTTTTAAAAGAAGTTCTCAGGCCAATATTAACGCATTTAACGCAGCAACAATTACCATGTTGATGTTTATACGTAACTCGAGATATAAGCTAATATTTATTGTAGAATTTCGTTTAAAAATTGTAAACACTGCTCAAAAGACAAATAATTCAATTCTTAGTTTATTTTTCTTGAGAAATGAACAAATATTTATATCAAAACCTGACTGGATAAGCAATTGTATGACCGCTGTCCCTTGCCGCTAAGAAGGGTTATAAAAGACGAGGGGCCCAGGTACCTACTCCCGGATTCCTAGGGTTAAATCCTAAACCCTGCAGGGTTGGGTCCTGAGACAAAGACGACGTAAACCCGCGACTGTCCTAAAGAGGGAGAGCTGGAAAACGTATACATACGGCTTTCATTCTCCTGGCCAGGAAAATCTCACACGTAAATATATAGCCATCGTGTCCTGGGTCAGGAAACGTCCACACGTATATATACGTGTGTAGTAGGGAAAAGGTTAACACATCAGGAGAGGCGTGGGCCGCATGATGGGATATTACACACGTGATTTGTAGGAGCTGTGCAAAAATAAGTCCTCTCGAGAATCTCTTAGTTGTATGTTAGTAAATAGCTCAAGGATAGCATTAGATAGACCACGAAAGGAAGCGGGCAAGACTGGGCCACATGTGTTGCCCTCTTACTTCTGTAACATTTTTCTGTCATCATGACTCATAGCTATGCAGCAAATTTTGTATGATATTTTTCTACTTTGATGGGGTAACAATATTGGACACATTTTTCTTACTATTATGGGTACGTCGGTAAGTGCCTTACTTTCTTTCATCCTCCGTAGGGGATTGTGTGGGGCTGCAAGCAACCTAAAGCTCTAGTTTTACGAGTGATGAAACTCAACCCTACTCCCCACAGTGAGTGACAAAGAGCCGCACTCATACAATTCAGGAGCGGTGATTCCCATGAGTACAGTGTATTGAAATTATCCTTCTTCTGTATTCATTTTCTTTTAACTTAGCCGATGCATGAGTATTTACAGTATGTGTTTCTCACCTGTAGAGTTTCGATGTGTGTGAATCATCCTATTAGAAGAATTGCAAAATAGTCATTGGAATTGGAAGGGTTCCGTGTTCAATTTCTATGATAAAATGGGAATAAGTGGTCCTGTTTGTGTGACAGTTTTTCATGGTAGTTAATCTTTTAATAGAACTTATTTTATATATTTTTTGGACCATACTGGAGTAGTAATTCAGCTGAAGAATTTGCTATTTGATTTAGTTGAAGTAGTTGTAGGTGCTAACAGGAATATTATTGGTGAAACTGGTTCATTGTGACCTGGCCAATAACTTTTCTGGTGGAAATAGGCTTACATTCGTTAGTTTGATAAAAAGTAGTAGGTAAATTGAGAAAGAATTTTTACCCAGCAAGAGCAGAGAAGTGAATTCATTCCTTTTTGGTTTCCAGAAGAAATGTATGCTCATTTTATACTGCCCCAAAACAATAAATCAGTTATTGTTCTATCCCCAATGCATCACGAATCTGCCATTGATTCTGGAATATAGTTATATTCTACAACATAATTAAAATGGGCGACTATCCACTGGATCAACTCTGTGCAAATTATATTATGTGGCATGGAATACAAGATGGTGACCAATGGTGATTTTTCATAATTTATTTAAAATATCCACTATTATATCTGTGTTTTCATGGGTGATTGAATAACTTCTCTAGATATAAGAAATGATTTTTTTGCTGAAGATAGCTTGGGAAATGGTTAAACTGAAATAATGAAAAAGAGTGGAATTACTACTGTACTTAATCTTTTACTGTACTAACTCCCCTGGAATAGAATCCTTGTAGCCATCTTATGGATCTTTTTCCAATCTTAAAAAATAATAATTCTACACCCAATGCTTTTGTCAAACCTTTCTGATTTATTTCACTCGACAAAACCCTTACAAAAGTCACCCACTACTGCCAATGGAATACCTTCGCCTTGTGGTCATCCTAGAAGTAGAACCTATTAAGTTTTCACCCCTCCTTCTGTCCCCAGTCATCTTGCCCCTTGTCTAAGATCCCCTTGCGGCCTATTGTATTTCCAAAAATGTAATTTATCTTATTCAATGTCAACACGCTCCCTCCTTTTATATAGGTAAATCCTCAACCTAACCTAAGGATCAACAACCTCAGGGCAACGTGCGCTCTCTCCCACTTTGTGTTCCTCCATGTGGCAAAACATACAGCCACCCGTAAATGTCAATTCATTGATTTTTACAATGTTTAAGTTTTGGCCTCCCTTCCCCCATAGACCACCCACTTAAATATCATTCCACCGAATTAACCTACGTATGGCTTTTTGTAAGCATTACTTCCTCCCGGCTTAAATGTTAACAGATAATCCCTGTAATTACCTCAGCACACTCTTCCCCCCTTGAACCCTACCTAGCCTCCATTCCCCCTTCCCTCTCCCTCAGCTCTCTCATCCTTAACCTAGTCTTCTACTTAACTCTGAGGGAGGTGGATGTGTCCTACCAAAAGTTAAGTTCTGTGAATTCTTTTATCTTTATTGTTACTTTTGTCTGTGCTCAACCTGGGATATTTTTATGTTACATATGTATTCAATGTTCATGTCACAAATATAAAACATAGACACATAAAAAGGAACAGTCACAAGAAAAATAAAACTTGGAGCTTTCAAAGTGGTAACCTTCTTTCTCAACCAAAAAATGAGAAGCTCTCTTAACAGAAGAATGTTTCTTTGGTTGAGAAGGAAGGTAACCACTTCGAAAGCTCCGATTTTTTTCCTAGGATTGTATTTTGTGTTTGACTGTGATAGTTGTAATTTGAAATTCTTTTCCAGGGCTCCCAGCTCCTGAAGAAATGCCCTCGCAAATATCATCAGCTTCGTATCTCCATGATGAATGCATTGGTCCCAAATCTTTGGTGGCACAAATTGATTCCAAGACTGGAGCATCCCAAGTAAGGATTGGAAGAAACGTTATGGATAAAGACTTGGAAAATTTTGGCGCTCTTGATACTGATGAGATATCATGTTGCTCAATTCCTGATGATAGACTATGTAATACAAAAGAAATTGAATCACTTAAAAGCAGCGGAGGCAGAGCCACAATGACTGTTGCTGTGGACGAAGCTAGTTCTGTTGCACCAAATACTACGGATAGCCTTAGGTGTATCAGAATCTATGGAAATGACAGGAGTGGCTGTGATGCAGTCATGGGAGACAATGAAGAGGTACTTGATTGCTCAAACAAAAATCCGGGGAACAAATACAGATCAAGCGAAAATTCATATCATTGCAGCAAATGCAGAGATGGATTAAACAAAAAGAATAAGCTAATCGATCACACGAAAACTCATTTTGTTGCTCGTAGTTTTATTGCTGTAGCAGAATCAGCAAACAAAGATGTATTTTCAAGCGGAAATGGCAGTTCTTGTGAGCCTATCTCCTCCAAGACCATAAGTGGAGTGGTGAGAAAAAGACTAGAGCCGAGGCAAAATAAAAGTGGGCTTCCCAGGAAATCCAGTGGGGGGAAAAGCGATAGGAAAAATATGAGACGAGTGACGAGAGGCGTCGATGTTGAAGAGAAATCGACTTCTCAAAGTTCATCCTCAAAGTCATCATGCAATAGAAACCTACACGATCATATGGGTGCGAGGGAGAAAGAGAGACCATTTTCATGCAGTGTGTGTGCCAAGTGCTTCACTCAGAAAAGTTACCTCACCTTACACAGTCTTACACACACAGGAAATAAACCTTATTCATGTGGTAGCAAGTCTTTCACTCAGAGAGGTAATCTCGACAGACACATGCGAACAGAGGCGGGAGAAAAACTTTATTCATGCAACGAGTGTGGACGGTCGTTCTCGACAAAGGGCATCTTAGTGACACATTTCCGTACGCATGCGAAAGAAAAACCATATCCATGTAATGGGTGTGAAAAGTCTTTCTCGTATAAGAGCCACTTAGTTAGTCATCTACGTAAGCACACTGGAGAAAAGCCTTTTTCATGCTTCGAGTGTGGAAGATCTTTCTCGACAAAGGGCATCTTAGGGACACATATGCATACACACACAGGAGGAAAACGTCATTCATGTAACGAATGTGAAAAGTCTTTCTCTTATAAGAGCCACTTAGTTAGTCATCTACGTAAGCACACTGGAGAAAAGCCTTTTTCATGCTTCGAGTGTGGAAGGTCTTTCTCGACAAAGGGCATCTTAGGGACACATATGCATACACACACAGGAGGAAAACATCATTCATGTAACGAATGTGAAAAGTCTTTCTCTTATAAGAGCCACTTAGTTAGTCATCTACGTAAGCACACTGGAGAAAAGCCTTTTTCATGCTTTGAGTGTGGGAAGTCTTTCTCGACGAAGGGCATCTTAGTGACACATTTGCGTACGCACAGTTGAGAAAAACGTTATACGTGCTACAAGTGTGGGAAGTCTTTCTGGACAAAGGGCATCTTAGTGACACACATGCATACGCACAGTGGAAAAAAACTTAACTAGTGTGCCGACTTTGGAATTCTTTCTCGACAAAGAGCCTCTTAGTATAGACACAAGTACACAAACCCTTGAGGAGCCTTATTTCTGGTACGTCTGCAGCAAGTTTCTAACTTATTATTGCGACCTAGAAACATTTCTACACACACACACACGAGATCTTATCAATTTAACATTTACATGGGAGCAAAAATTATTCATGCATAGTCTGCAGCAAGTCCGTCACTCCTACCTGACTACCACGTGGTGCACGAAACATTTTCTATGCTGATTTTATGCAGATCTCTGTTAGTTATAACCTCAACTGCCACTTCCACACACACAGAGGAACTATTCATGTAGTGTATGTTGTGATACATTCACTCAGACAAGTCACCTTTGCGCATGCAACATGTTTGCTCACAGACAGGATAATTCATAGATATATGTTACAAAATTTCTAATTCAGCCTCATGCATGTCTGTACTGAGGAGTCCAATTGTTGATTCTCGCCTTCACAACGAAGAATGAATGATAGTATAGTGCCAATAGGGATGATGGGCCATCTATATATTTTCTTGAAGTACATACCAAGTCATATTTTTTTGGATTTTCATAATGAATATTGACGTAGAGCAGTAGCATAGAAGGACACATTCCCAGGCTAGCAGACGGGGATCATTAAGTGTGCATGGCAATTTAGGATTGCATGCATGCTCATAATTTTCTGTCAAAGTTGTCTTCCTCGGAGTCCATTCTAAATTGTTATGTCCGTAATGGTTCTGAATTTTTCTGAAATAAATAATGTTTGCTTGCGGCATACTTTGTTTAAATAAACAAAATATTTGTGTTTGTTGGCGATTATGTATTATTTTGCATAGTAAAAATATACTGAGTTTGTCAATTAAATAAAGTAATGTTTTTTTTAGTTTCTAAATATTTGAAATGTTATACCATATCTCTATTTTCAAAAATATTTGTTCAAAGATCATTACATAAGTTGAAGTAAAAGCAACGATTTCTATGACTTTCTTTCAAGCATTGTGTCATAGATGTTCTTTTCTCGTATTTATTAACTGAACTATTGTGAATGATTTACATAGATAGCCCTTCACTTCAGCCACCATTTACTGACCAGCTTTCATATGTCTCTAATCTATCATTGTGTGGTACTTTAATTTGTTTAACTATCACCATGTAACAATCTGTTATTTTTCAATGGAAATAAAATGCATTGGCCAAGAAAATGTGGCAAAACATTGTTGTGGCATAAAATTGGTCCCACTGAGAAATGTTGGGAATTCCATTTCCATATTGATTTCCAACAATGCCAGAGTGAATGTCTCTGATCCATTAGCAGTCAGCCTGTTGACATCCCTTCGATATATGAAGGTAGATTCAACGAAAATTTTATATTTTTAATACATGCTCATGCAATGCTAGAACCCTGTCTTGAGATGACTTTATTTAAAATGTAATATTTTGCGTAAAGAATTTGACTTATATTTTTTCAAGCATGAGAAGCCCCAGGCCTAAGGTGATGAATGCAAGATTTCTAGGTTGAGTATTTTCATTCGTTTGGTAAGTGGTGTGATATAATATGTTTGCAACCAAACTTTAAGGTTTAAAAAAGTCACTTTTGCTTGAATTTCCATTGAATACTATTAAGTTTTAAATTGTAGGATTTTAAATTGCCATGGCGCTTTTAAACGGTGACCTATTATTTCTGAACCTCTGACATTATCAACATATCTATGCATTTTTGGAATAGCAAAAATGTAGAGATTGTGTGTAAGGGAAGTCCGGAGCTTCGGCCATTTTTGGTACTCATTTAAGTACTCTGCGACTGAAAACGAAGAAAACTAAAACAGGCTATTTAAAGAATCATTAATAGCTCATAACCGTCTCATACAAAACTCTCTCGCTCACCTTAAGGCAAATTGACCATTATTTAGCACTAGAACCGCGGGCGGGACTTTTTTTGTCACATCGCCCTTTGCAAATGTTTGCCAATCATGTACTAGTGGTTTGATCCCTTTGAAATTCACTAACTTTTACTCGTTTTATGCTCTTTCGAATGGTCGTATCGAAAATATTTTACGATGTTTGTTCGCGAGACAATTGACGATTTACCTAGAACCGCGGGATGGGACTTTTTTGTCCCGTATGGGGAAAACATACAATTACAGTTTTTTGTACACATATTTTGTATTTAGCATAATAACAGTTTATTACTAAGGGGATCGATGCACAAATACCGTTATTCTGCCAGTTAGAAGCGCAGAAGGGAATAATCTGTGCATTGCGTCGGCCGCCTACTCACGCAGCGCCGGCCGCGTCACCTCTGCCCGGCGCGTCTGCAGGTCTGACCTTGCAACCAACACGTCAAAATAAGTTTACTGTATTCCTAGTTATACTTAATAAAACGTTTTAAACATTACCTAAACACGTGTTTTGTTCACACAAACCACAAAAAACCGTCAATTATACTTAAACATGACAGGATCAACGTGTTTTGAAAATTGGACAAAAAAGTCCAAAGCCGCTGTTTTGGTGGAGTTGGAAAGTTCATCGGTTCCACTGTTAAAAGCCAATTGTGATATTTAATTTACCGCAACAAAAAACTGCTATTGAATCCCGTCACTCATATTTTTCCCGATTCTCCGTACTGTCAAAATCTTAAAATAAGCGACTTTCAATGAAAAGATCATTGGTTGAAGTGAAATATGCGATCCAGTCAACTTTGGAGAGGGAACGTTCTAATTGAGATCGATTCATTATAAAATTCGTCGCCCTCAATTCTTTGTCTATTCTCATCTTAAATGTCCGTAATTAAACTTTTTTGTCACTCAGAGTTCTTCACCTATTCATTTTAAATATAATTCCGACGTCTCTCTATGATTGTCTCATTAATACCATTATGTACAGTGGCGAAAAAACGCAAAGCTTATTGACCGCCAAATGCGAGCGGAACAGGAACTATGAGTTGAAGACTTGCGCCTTCCGAAACGTTGTCCGTTTATTATTTCATTCAACTAGGATTTTTCCGGTGATCATTATGTATTAACTATAGTTATAATCCCAGCAGTTATTTTGCGAAATTAGTGTGAATTAAAGAAAATTTTAAAGGTTTTGCAATCCAATTTTTGTAACGACAAAATCGTTCATTGTTTCGGGTAAGACCTATCTGCCTACTCCGTAAGGTATGGCCGTAAGATGGGTTTTGTCAGGAAATCATAAAGAGATTTTAGAGCGTCAAGGTTATCTTAAATTCAGCCTCCGCGATAAATAATCCAGCAATTTTCTTTTGGGACATTGACTTTTGAAGTGAAAACTTCTTTAGCGGCGTTAAGCACTTTTGCGAGAGGGGGAAAAAGCATAGAATTCGCGTGAGCGTCACCGACCCGACACCGCGATCGCTACAAGGGTATATACGGTAGCATCTTAAAATTCGGCTCTTAGTATAACATCCTCGGTAGTATAGTGGGCTGTATCCCCGCCTATCACGCGGGAGGTCGGGGTTCGATTCCCCTCCGGAGAAGATTTTTTACTCAATCTCATATAATTAAAAAAAATTACAATGTATATTTCAACTACGCAGGCTGACTAGGTATAGTGAATAAACT
This sequence comes from Ischnura elegans, assembly GCF_921293095.1. Lineage (NCBI taxonomy): Eukaryota > Metazoa > Arthropoda > Insecta > Odonata > Coenagrionidae > Ischnura > Ischnura elegans. The sequence continues at coordinate 319,640 of NW_025791659.1, read as the reverse complement.
TAGTTAATATATAGACTTTTGAAGTCTTTTTGTTTGAAAAATATTAAATGGAAAATAAAATTCTATAGTGTTTCTCGTATAAGTTAATTAAATATAAAGAGCTCGTGCATGAACATGCAGAAGAGAGTACATGCTATAAAAATACAGGTAGGTACAATTTAAGGCAGTTTCTTTTATGTGCATAATGAACAATTATTGGTTTAAAGCATATTAGATAAAAGAAATAAAAGCATATTATATTTTAATGTATAAATGATGTTACTTTCTATTCATACATATCATATTTCTAATGTATACATAATAATTAACAGTTTGCTGAAAAAAATAATTTCAATTCTTGTTGAAAAATGAGTATTACTGGAAAAATTAGTTATTTTATAATAATAAATGGATTATAGTAATTTCAGTTTTCACTTCTGTCGGCCAGTCCCACGACTGCCCCGTTTTTTCCTCCTATTTCAATATCATATGGACATCACGTCGTGTAAACAAATGAGGGGGCATTTCCCATAGAATTTTTTAAGTATACTAATAAGATTAAAAGATAGACTTCAAATTGATGGAACCCGAAGTTAGACAATATCCTAATAAGTTCACGGGCAAGAGCGCATGGTAAATGTAGCACGGGGATGAGTTGTCTTTCATAGCACGAGCATAAACATAAACAAAAGTAAAAGAAAAATACAGAAGTGACGATGAAAATGCTAAAAGAAAGAAAGTGCATAGTATAGGTCGGATGGAACTGAGAGAATGATGCACGTATTTGAAAAGCGAGTTCTCCTGGAAATACCGCGGTAAGCCCGTCACAGGCTCCGTTCCGCTGTGTCATAAAACGACCTTTTTCGCTTAGAATCCGGGGTGTTAGGGATCGCAAAGTAAAGAGGGTACGTAGATATTAGGTGGTATCTTTGTAAGAGGTATTTTTGCATGGGTCTCAGGAAAATAGCTAACTTTTTCGAGGTTTGAACACTTTTAATGAAATCATGGTCCCTAGGCCGGCCCTTATTTTAAAGAATTGAGAAAATTTATGTTTTCCTAGTCTCAAAGTGACCCAAATGAAGTTCATATTCACATGTTTAAGTGTGGTTACTTGAAAATGACGGCAACCACACCCACTTTTGATTCTAGGTATGCCCTTGCTCCCTCATCAGCCAGGAAGACCTCGTCATGATGTCAGCTCTACAAACACTCCAGTCTATTACACCCAGGCCTCTGTCATCAAATATGGGAGCTACTTACCAAGCAGGAAGTGGTTGGACTGACCAGACATCTGCAAACTATCCCAGACAGCTCACAGTGGAATCCATATGGATTACAACTGTAGTCCATGGAAATTCCATGATGGAAATACCATGGTTCCATGTGGATTCCATATGGATATTTCATGGAAAGTACTGACAAAAGTCCTCTAAATTCCATGAATTCCATTTGGAATCCGCATGGAAAATTGTCATGGAATCCATGTATAATCCATGGAATATTTCCACTTGGAAAATTTACATGGAATCCATGTGTAATCAAGTGATAAACTAGATCAGAAACAATTTTTGGTTTGTCCGTTGGATAGTAAATTTTGAAAGAGACAGGAGGTCGCATAGGTGACCCCTGTCTCTTAGGAAGGGAGCTTTGTCGTGGTGGAGTAGCAAAAAAATTTCACAAAGTGTTCTGGAGAATTAACACAAAATTAGTCAATTCTTCGAGAAACATGGTAGTCATCATCAGCTTGTCACGATGGTTGTCCCTAATTGTTAACACAATGGTTAACGATGGTTGTCCCTGTAACTTTCCGGTGTCTCTTAGTACCAGAATGCAATGTGAAGATCTTTGTCAGCATCAATGGGTTTCATGCCGCTTTTGTTGACCATATCTACATCTGTATTAGCTCAATTATTGTATTTTTATTGTACCTTAAGTAGAATTTGGTGTCCTAAAAAAAATGTGATTTTTATTAAATATTTTACATTCACAACTGTTTTCTTATAGTATAATTTGTAGTTATAGTATCATATTACCTTCAATTTGGATTTATTAATTTTGTTCACTTTAGTAAATATTAGTTTATCTTTTGCATCTTAAATAACTTTTGGAAAAGAGTTGTTTTCCATACTCCCATTGTACTAGATATATTCTATACCTTTCGATTGAATGTGTTTACTTGTTTTATATTCTTCTGTGTAGGCCACGGTCTTAGAAAAAGATGTAGTTTCATTAGCTGCATGTGGTTCATTAGCTGCATGTATATATTGGGTGTCAAGGTGATGAAAAACATGAGAAAGACAAAGAGAGGGCAGTGAGCTAATAAGAAAGGTATTTTATCTCATGTTAAAGGAGTTGATACCTTTTGACGTCTCACTAGCAGAGTAGGCAGCAGTTTTCAAGACACTACAGTTGGAGGAAGGTGTTTACTTTTCAGACCAAATTCGCCAACTCACCAGTGTGAAACCAAAAGTCATAGAAAACTACAAAATAAAATTTTTATAAATGAAATCACAATGAAAATTTATTGGAAAGAAAAAACGTTCCTTCAAAAAGCACAGTAATCCATTTAAATTCGAAATAAAAAATCTCAATGAGAAAAATTTTGGCATGAAGAAGATCAGTAGGCGTACTGGGTGCACATCACAGTGTTGGGGGGTCAAATATGCCGTATGTGTAACATTTTATTAAAAATAAAATAAATGAACACACAGGGCCAGCCACGAGTTGTCATCCTTATGATATGTAGGAAAGGCTTCAGTGCATAAGATTCAGGATATCCTTGATGTTTCATCAATGGTTTTTTGTTATGTGTAGCACATCAGCGGTTTATTTTTACAGACATAACGAGAAAAATGAAAAAATGCTATAAAAAAATACAAAATACCGCTCCCATGACTTGGGGGTCAGAATATCCAACTACGAATTACTGTGTAAATACCTTTTAAAATATAAAAAAACATTTCTATGGAAAATAAAGAATCTTAAAAAAATACAACCTCCGCGGCAAGTTATGTATAGTTGGAAACATGAAGAAAACTATTATTACAAAAAGAAGTAATCTTTGAAATTTCATAATGTTACGGAAGTGTTATCAGAGCTACTCCAAAAGCATTTTAACCCTCATATGGATTTACAAAATTAGTTACGTCGTTGGATTCTCGGCGCCGCGGCGCCGCGTCATTTTTTGCTGTTATCTTTCAAAGTTAGCCTGAATTTACAAGTTTTTTGATTGATAATGGTAAATACATCTATTATCTTTATTTCTTACCGTGTTTTGCTAGATTTAAACCCTTATTGTTGAAGTAATAACAAAAAAATTGAACGCTGCATTCTTTTCCATTTATTGCCGTAATGCTCTTTATTTCAGTTCCCTTTGTATGTTATTTTTGAGTGAAAGTTTTAATTTCGTGAGTAATTGTTGTTTGAAATATTTTTCTGATATGCAGAGCTCGGCAAACTCCGCTTTTTAATGTTTATATTGTTTATAATTTTATGTATCTAAATGCTAAAAATGATGACCAAATAAAATTCGTTTATGCCCATATGACATAATTTTGCTTCAATGCGTCCACCCATATGTTATATCTTTGCAGTGTATATAGAAGGATAAGTTATTAATCGTTAATAATGGAACAGATGTAGGTTAAGTGAAAAGATACGAGTGTTATTTTCGTGATTTTTACAAGATTCTGGCGATCAAGACAAATCTTACGAATATTCTGGGAGCTTATGTCCTGAAATTTAAAAAAAATCAAGTCTTATGTGTTTTGAAATATAAATAATATGGGATGATAAGCGACGTGTCAAAGAACTCAACGCTTCTTTGGAGATGGAGCTAGAAGAGTCGGTACTCTTTTCCTACCACGGAGCCCCATTCCCCCACTGGGGACGTGTAGCTCAAGCGAAAGGTTTCCTTAGATATGGACGGGTAAATGTTTTGCGTGGGAGTGCATAAGATTAGGTTTTACTCCTGGATTGGTGGGAAGTCCAAAAAAAATAAATTCTTAGAAGTATGTGTTATTGGTGGTAGGGGAGAAGGTGCAGCTGCCTTATTTCTTTCGTCCAGCGGTGCGTGAGAAACTGTTGAAAGAATGCTCTGGGGTGACAACAATACCCTCACTTTGGAAGGACTTCCCTTACATTTTCTTTCCGTTTCCTTTCTTAGCGTTTCACTGACCCAAACATTGAGACTCTCCATACTTTCCCTCTAAGCTCCCTTATTCGTCATTCACCACCTTCTTACCCCCTCCCACAAAACTTGATTGAACTTCTCACCACCCTAATGACCCACCGAGCTGGACCTTCTTGGAATGAAGGGAGGGCCACCGCGGGGCGTTTTGACAAGGCTTTTGTTCCCTGTCCTTCATGCAGCGTTAGAAGGATGAAGAAAAAGCAGGCTTTTGTATCTAATTGCCTCCTTGCACTCCCAACCTTTTTTGCGATAAGGATTTTCTACTCCTACCTGTCCTAACGATCTGGGTATTCCCCGATCCTTGGCAGTCTACACACTACCGCCCCTTCACCTCAAAACAACCTCCTGGCATTCCTTCTCCTTTCTCCTTCTCACTCATCCCTTTACGTTAGTAACACCCCCAATGCATAAAACATCTGTACATTTCAGTACACATAGAAACGAGATATATGTTTACAAATTTTCACCTCATGCTAAATTGTCTTTTCATCTATTCATAATGAAACGATTTTTACCATGTAAAGTCTAAACTCATCGTCAGGAAAGAGAAATTATTTTCTATCACGAAATTAGTTGGGTAGTTATCTTGATTTCACCTCAATGGTAAACTGTCACGTCATCAGTAGCTATATAAACGCCAGCAATTTTGTATAGACTATCGTAGACGCAAAGGGATTTTTTTCGAATGAAAAGTACAAGACATATAACAATAACTGTGCGATGTGTTCTTCAAGGGTAGTCGGTGAAACTTCTGAATCTCTTGGTAAGTTACAGTTACTCATTCAGCGAGAAATATTCACACAACGGTGAGGAAGCATTATTCTACGAATTCGGATAATGCATTGTGTTAAATTTTTCTTAGAATTGCTGCTTGGAGTAATTCTAAACAGAGTCACTCTAGTATTTACCCAAAGCTGACTATCACCACGGCAGTAACGTGGACGCGGAGCGGAGAAGGTGCCCAAGTAAAACTAAGTCGGAAGCCATGGAAAAACAACTTTGAATAGCAATGAGTTTCTATGAATAATTCTCGCAAAAAGATGAAGTTTTGTCAATGAACATTATAACGAAGCAAACGTAATGATTCTTAGCTAAAAGAGAAAGCACAATTGGTATTGTAATATTTTCCTTTTGTTAAACAATTTCCCTTGGTTTATAAGTTAAAAATTAAATAATAGGATTAAAATAGATTATAGCATTTCATATGAAACACTCGCTGCGCTGCGCGCGCTCGTTAAGGGGCTCCGCCCCTTAAAATCCCCGGTTCCGGCTTCGCCGTCTAGTTTTGTGGTCATTCAAAGACTTTTGAAGTTCGAATAATTACACCTCAGCTAGGGGCCGGCTTCGCCGGCCAGGGGGTAGGGAGGCGCCCCACTCATTCCTCGGAACGGCTTCGCCGTTCCTCACTGAAGGGCGGCTTCGCCGCCCAGGGGTTGGGTGTGCCCCCCCGGGGCTACACCGCTTAATACTCGGAACGGCTTCGCCGTTCCTCGTCTAAGGTCGCCATAGCCGCCCAGAGGGCGAAGGCATTTCGGAACTGTTTCACCGTTTTTCGTTTGAGGGGCGGCTTCGCCGCCCGAGGGTTACTGAAGTTCCTCCTCGCCTACGCCAGTTACTCCTCGGAACGGCTTCGCCGTTCCTCGTTCTGGGGCGGCTTCGCCGCCTTGGGATTGAGGAGCCCCCCGCGGCTGCTTCGCTTAGTCCTCATTAATGCTCATCTCCACCGAGAGGGGTGCCCTGGGGGATTCGGGGTTTTTAATGTGTTATGCATGCGGTCACCAATCGTCCACAGTGATCACGTAGCGATGATTGTAATGGGTAGTGCAATGCGGAGTACTAGTGGCGACAAGTACCCATAAAAGAAGACTTAATGGCAAGTTTTTCATTTTTTTGCCGGGGGTTCCAACGGAATACCGGGGGTTTTATACTTGTGTTAAACCAGTGGTCAGAAATCGTTCTCATAAATTCCGTGCCGATAAGTCGTAGGGGTGCGGAACAGTGGTCTGACGATTCTTTTACCGCAGAGGCGATTTATTAGCAAATGGTTTTGGGAGGTTTCACGTGCTTATCAGGGGTTTTAATAAGTGGTGGGGGCACTGGTTAAATTGTGACGAAAACTACTCGGAAAGGCGACTTTAAATTTTTTAATTTTTTTGGCGATGTTCCAGGAGGTGATCGGGGGTTTTCTGGTATTTTTCCCGTATGGTTTACGGTGGCTCGCCCTCACCAAATATTCCGGATCTAGAGCTCAGAGGGGACGGGAAGTGTGGCGTAATGTTTGAGAAAAGTTTCCAAATAGGAGACTTAATGGCACATTTTACATTTGGGGGGTATTTCAGGGGGATTCCGGGGGTTTATATGTGTGTATTCCAGGTGGTCACCATCCGTTCAAATAATTTCCGTGGGGATGAATCGTTGGGGGCGGTGGTATAGTCACGAAAAGTACCCAAAAAGTAGACTAATATGCAAACTTTTATTTTTAGAGGGGGTGTATGTGGGTTTAAAGAGGGTTTATAGGTTTGTCCTACCAGGGGTCATCAGTCGTCCACATCAATACCGTAGTGATGAGTGGCAAGGCTTGGGAAAGTGGCGGAATCGTGACGAAAAATACCCGAAAAGGCTACTTATATGCTAATTTTAATTTTTAGGGGGTTTCGGGGGGTTTAAAGATGACGATACCATATGGTCACATTCATTCACTGTCATATGTAACAGTAGTGTGCCCTATGACATCCATATTTCAGGAGTAATACAAAAAAAAGGAAACCAGTCCCCGAAAAAAGTGAGTAGTGCCCGCCATTTTTATTTTTTCGCGGTTAAATCCATTAAATCATTTACTAGATGTTTATGTTTTCTGAAAGACAATGCATAGTTGTATGTAACTACAAAGTTTGAAAGAAATCAGTCGGGTTAAAATTGACAAAACCTTGAGTTAATCTTCTGGAAATCGTAATTTTCGGTGATTTTCGGAATACTTTAATTTTTTTCTGAGTAACCAAGCACGATGAAAGAAAATTGTTACCTACATTTCGTAGACGATGTTATGAGCATATATAATAATCATTTTCGTTATCCAACACCTTAAATTAAGTCGAGGGGAGGGGAAAGTTTGAAATTTGTTTCGAAAAATCAAATTTTGGACGCCATTTTGGCTGTAATTTTGTCAAATGGAAACTACTAAATTTACTTAATTACGTGCCTACGTTTATCAGCTTTCAAAAAATGCATGAACGACTCGTGTGGCACGCACCATTTGCGCGCAATAAAATAAAAACCGAAAGACGGTCACCGGAAAAAGCCCGATTTCGGCCATTTTGTCGTCCTAGCGACGACACGTGGCGGAAAAATCCGGTTTTCGGATTTTTCCTCCGGATCATTTCGGGCTCCCCGCACGCGTGCCAAATTTCAGCTCTCCAGCTCTTCTAGAAGTGGTCGGGAATTTGTATCCATGAGTCAGTCACCACAAGGGCTGTTCTTAGCTAAAAGAGAAAGCACAATTGGTATTGTAATATTTTCCTTTTGTTAAACAATTTCCCTTGGTTTATAAGTTAAAAATTAAATAATAGGATTAAAATAGATTATAGCATTTCATATGAAACATTATTGCTTTGACATTAGTGTTGAAAGTGCAGACCCTGACGTAACGATGAGGAAATTCTCGGTCCAAGCAAAACTAAGTCGGCGGCCCATGAGAAAACAACTTTGACTAGCCATAGGTTTTTATGAATATTTTGTAAAAAGATGAAGTTTTGTCAATGAACATCATATTGAGGCAAATATTTTGATTTTTAGCTGTAATAGAAAGCAAAATAGGTATGGTAAAATTTTCCTTTTGTTTAACAATTTCATTTTGTTTATAATGTTCAAAAATATAAATAATATGATTATAAATATATTATAGCATTTCATACGAAACATAAATGATTTGACATTAACATTGGGAGTGCAGTCAATGACGTAGCGACGATGAAACACTGAGCGCCGCAGCGGCGCCGAAAATCCAACGACGTAACTTTTTCCATTAGAGGCCAATGAAATGTAAACTATCGACACTATGCTAACAAAATTTTATACCTAGACGAAAAAGGCAGAAAAAATAGACTACTGAAAATTTCAGAATGATCCATTGGAAAGGAAAATTTTTACACCACTTCTAAAACCACGAGCGCCGCTAAGGCGCAGAGAATCCATATGAGGGTTAAAGATGTCTTTTTTTATTTTAGAATGGGTAAATACTGAAACTCTGTACATATTTGAAATGCAAAATAAAATATACTCTATAAGTGCTAAGCTTAATAGGAAGGGCCAGGTTCGTAGAAGGCAGAATGAGATGACAAGTCAGACGTCTGGTTCCTCATGTTTAATTCACAGAGCAAAGGTACAATCTCCCCTTCTGACATACAGCCACTAGTTGTCATCCTTATGATATGCAACACTCCTACATTCGTAAGATAGGCTTGAGTGCATACGATTCAGGATATGCTTGATGTTTTATCAAGGGTTTTTGTAATGTGTAGAACATCGGTGGTTTATTTTTTACAGGCATAACGAGAAAAATGCCACAAAAAATACAAAATGCTACTCCAAATGTATTTTAAATGGAAAATACCCAGTAGTTTTGACTTGGGGGTCAGCAAAACAAAGTATGAATTACTATTTAAACACCTTCAAAAAAACAGATTTTGTTTAAATTCAAAATAAAAAAACATCTCAATGAGAAAAATGTTTGCATGAAGAAGATCAGTAAGCGTACTGGGTACACATCACAGCGTTTAGGGGTGAAATATGCTGTATATGTAACATTTTAATTGAAAAGAAATAAATGAACAAACAGGTCTGCATTCTCCAGCCACGAGTTGTCATCCCTATAATATGCAACACTCCTATATTCGCAGGAAAGGCTTGAGTGCATAAGATTCAGGACATGATGTTTTATCAAGGGTTATTGTAATGTGTAGCACATCAGCGGTTTATTTTTTACAGCCATAACAAGAAAAATGCTACAAAAAATACAAAATACCGCTCTAAATGTATTATGAATGGTACAAGTTCATGAAAGTACAAATTACTATTTAAAAACCTCAAAAAAAAATACTGGATTTTGTTTGATTCAAAATAAAATATCTCAATGAGAAATTTTTTCCTTGAAGAAGATCATTTACTGTTGTACTGGGTACGCATCACAGCATTGAGGGATCAAATGGGGAGTCAAGCCGTGCATATAACATTTAATTGAAAAAAAATATACAACTACAAACGGGCCTGCAATTTCCAGCCATGAGTAACCATCCTTATAAAACGCAACACTTAAATTTGTAGGCCAGACTGGACTACATAGCATTCAGGATATGCATGGTATTTTATCATGGGTTTTTGTAATGTGCAGAAAATCAGTGGTTTATTTTTTACGGTCGCAATGAGAAAAATTTATGTACAGTCGAAAACCTTGATAAATAGGAGGTCAAAGGATCGGCCTCATTTTCTCGCTTCTGGAGGTTTCTTTCTTAATTCGATTTTCTAAAATAAAATAAATAATAATAGGTATCTCATAATAAATGATATACATAATATAATAATAAATTTAATATATATCATGACTTTCTTAGACAGACATAACTTCCTCCATGACTGTAAGCATGGATTCCAAAAAGGTAGATATTGCGAAACAGCTCGCGCTCTTTCTTCACGACGTCATAAAATCTGGTGAATCGAAAAGACAAGTTGACGCACTATTTCTAGATTTTACGAAAGCTTTTGACACTGTACCCCACAACAAACTTTAATACAAGTGACAGTCATGCGGATTTAACGAGACAGTTGTGAACTGGAAACGCGACTTTCTCAGAAATTGTAAACAAAAAGTAGTTCTTGACAGAATTAGCACTGATGTTGTCAAAGTTACATCAGGTGTCCCACAAGGAAGCGTAATCTGCCCCCTGTTGTTCATTATATACATTAATGATCTCTGCTCCCGCATTAGCAGTAAAATATGTTTATTTGCTGACAACGCTGTCATCTATCGCAAAATTAGTGATCAATCTGACTATGAAATTCTATCATCGACTCAAAAAATGTTCATTTGTGGAGCCAAGAGTGGGAACTCGAAATTAATCTGAGCAAATGCATGGCAGTACATTTCCTGTGGAATTCGTCCAACTCCAACCATGTTTATGCAGTGGATGGTATTAACATAAAGGCAACAGGCGAAGTGACGTACCTGGGAGTAATGATAACCTCGAACCTCACGTGGGGAACACATATAAAGAATATTTGTGGCATAGCCCTGAAGAAATTAGGATTCATTAAGCATATTGTGGGAAGATTTTTGGATGAGAAAGTAAAAGTAAGGTGCTATTTTGCTCTCGTCCAAACGCACCTTGAATATGCAGCAAGCGTATGGTATCCGGTGCAGAAAGAGTTAATCTGCAAACTGAATAAAATACAAAGGAAGGCTGTGCGTTTCGTCAAAAACTGCTACGGGCGTGCAGACAGTGTTACCCAGATGTTAAGCAAAATAGGCTGAGAGTCGTTGGAGACTCGGAGGCTGTGCGATAGGCTTAGATTGCTTGAACAATTGAGAATGGATATCTTTAAGAGCGACACAGAGAACATAATATTAGAGCCACACTATATTTCCAGGTCCCATAGAAGTGATGAATTAAGAGAGATGTTTTGCCGAACGTATAGATTTTGCTGATTTTGGGAATTGTGCCTCACAGTTACTATCTCATGGTGCTGAGGTTCTCCTGGTGGGGGAAACCGGGGATTTTCCGATCTTTTCACTGGATCATTTTCGGTTCCCACGTCAAACTCTTTTCACCGCTCTAATCCGCGAATTTGATGTAGTTCGTCAACTTGCCTAAAAACGGCACTGCATGCACTTAACGAATGGAGTTCTCTACATTTTATTGAATAAAATAAGAACAGTGCATGGCAGGAAATTTGAAGCATTCGAGATTTTACCTGTAGCATAATTATTCGAGATCTCGAATATGGAATGCATTCCAGTATTTGAGCATTTGCGGATACTGTTTGCACATCTCTACAAAAAAGGCTTCTCTCCTGAGTGTTTTTGCATGTGATTGGTAAGAGAAGAAGTGAAAGACTTCCTGCAAATCTTGCATGTAAACGGTCTCATGTCTGTGTGTGTGCATGCAAGTATCCGATGAGACTTTATTTGCTCATGAAAGATTTAGTGATAACTTGAAAAAGATTTCTATGCTGTGTGCCTATGCATGTGTTGGACGAGTTTGTCCTTTCTGGGGAAAGTCTTTGCGCAATAATTTCACGAAAAAGGCTTCTCTCCTGCGTGTGCACGCGAGTGTTTGACGAGTTTGTACTTTGAAGTGAAAGTCTTAGCACAAAAATTACATGAAAAAGGCGTCTCTCCTGTGTGTATACGCGAGTGTTGGATGAGTTTGTCCTTTCTTGTGAAAGCCTTTGAGCAATAATTGCACGAAAAGGGCTTCTCCCCCGTGTGTACACGCAAGTGTAGGATGAGATTCTCCTTTATACTGAAAGCCTTTGCGCAATAATTGCAAGAAAAAGGCTTCTCTCCTGTGTGTACACGCAAGTGTTGGATAAGTTTTGCCTTACTAGCGAAAGCCTTTGCGCAATAATTGCACGAAAAGGGCTTCTCCCCCGTGTGGGTGCGCAAATGCGTCATTAGGGTTCCTTTAAGAGAGAAAGACTTCATGCAATCACTACATGAAAAAGGCTTCTCTTCCGTGTGCGTGCACATATGTCGGGTTATGCGAGACTTCGAAGGGAAAGACTTTCTGCAGATCGTACAGGGATAACGTTTTCTTTCTTTGTGCGAACGCATGTGATTGCCAAGAATGCATCTCCGCGTGAACGACTTGTTGCAGACGCTGCAATTGAAAGGCCCTCCTTTTGCACCTCCTAGCGCATCATTTCTGAGGTTTGTCGCGCAAGAGGTGGTGGACTCTGAGGACATATTCTTCCTGTATGGTTTCCCATCCCCATCAGAACTTCCCACTCGTTCTGCAGTTTCCCTCTCTCCCATTCCACCACAGATTCCTAACACAGGCGCATTTACTTTTTGCATCGCCCCTCGTCTTTTCCTTTTCAATCCCGTCAATGTCTCAGAGGTGGACGACTCACGAGAATTATTACTTTCTTCTCTTGATGCGGGGACTGTGAAAGACTCATCTTTTCCCATAGATGATTCATCATTAGGATCCAAATTGCTGGTACCAGAATGAATTTCCATGTGTTTGATCAGATCATCATTGGTGTTGAATCCATATCTGCAGTGGGAGCAATAATATAACTTTTCGCTTGAATTTTTACCATTTCTAGGATTTTTGATGAAGCAATAACTCATCTCTTTTTTGTTTTCCATTACTGCCTCAATGCCACTTCTTCTGTTTTCACTGACTCTGATCAACCTAAGGCTACCTGTGATATTTGGTGCATCCCTTCTATCCCCTACAACAGTCGTTGTGGCTCCATTTCCACTGTTTCTAGATGCTGGAATGTGTTTCATATAACTGTGTCCATCGTCAGGAATTGAGTTAGACAGTACCTTGTCAGCATGATGGGCAATGCCTTCTTTCAAATCTTTATCCATCACATTCATTCCATCCCCACATGGGGATGCCACAGTCTTGGATTGTGTCACATGCCGGGGAGTTGGTTGATTGAAATCATTGTATTATCTGTTATGCATTAATTTATATTGATTCCACACCTTGTGGTGAGTGGTAGCTGTACAGAGAAATAATGATCAGCGTTGTACTACCACTTGAAAATGCTTGAAAATTTCATTTCATGGCCGCAAACTTGAATGATCTGTAACCTTAAAATAAATAAATAAATAAATAATCTGATAAATTAGTTCGTGCGCAGCTTCTGGTTACAAGTGGCGTTACCACAAAAGTGGCACTTGATAAGGATGACGCTGCGTCTGTGGCTGTCTCCCCGTATGCTGAGCAGGTGACGGAGAATTCTGTTGGTGCGCTGGCAGAGCTGTGTGCGCAACAGAACCTCAAAGAACCAGAGTACCAACTGGTGGCTGAGTCTGGTCCTGCGCATTCGAAAACATTAGTCATTCTCTGCCAGGTGCTTACGCTAAGGGAGCAGGGGAAGGCTCGCACAAAAAAGCAAGCCAAACAAATTTCTGCCAAGCTGATGATTGACAAGATAAGGGAACATCTGGCCATGGCCTCACCTTTGATCAGTGAGACGAGAACGGTGAAGCAAGCTGAGAAGGTGAAATTTGAGGAGAAAAATATCAGGCTGCCATTGATGGCTACTGCTCCATCAAGGATAAAGATGGTGGGAGTTCAGCTGGCAAGAATGTGAGCCAAACGCTCAGCACGTCTCACCTGATGCTGCAAGAACTCTACGGTCCTCAGCTGTCAATTTTGAGAGGTTTTGCGTTGAGCCACACACCCAAGGAGACTTTGGAGAAGTTTGCAGAAGGGAATGACCTTCCTCTTGATTACATGTTCATGAAATCTAATCTTGGGAATGCATTGTGCGCTGCTAGTCTGGGTACCACTCCGGAGTTGGTGAAATTTGGTGAAGGTCCTGACAAGAGTGCAGCTGAAGAGATGGCGTCGGTCAATCTTCTTCACGCTCTGATGATGATGATCGGGCGCTGCGAGGAGGAGTGACCATAAAGCGCAGCAGCTCTGCGCTTTTTCAAATAACGGTGGTGCAGTCGACCACCATGTGGAGAGCCTTTATTTTTTCTGGCTGTGCTTGAAATGCATTTACATATATCTTTTGTTCTCTTGCTGATGAATTAAATTTATCTATGTTTTGTATAAAAAAAAATAAAAATAAAAAAAAATAAAAAAAAAGTTCTTGCCGTCATTGTGTTTCTTGTCATCTGGATTTTTTTTCGGAGCGTGGTAGGGTAGTCCATCAATGCAGGTTCACTGTCGATTACGATCCAATCGTGGCCATCCTCGGTTTTTCTTAACGGCGCCTCCTCCTGCTCCTGCTTCGCCTCCTCCTACCTCCAGACCTCTTGGAGCGGCCCCCCCCTGCTGCGGGATCTCCTCCTCCGTCCTCGGCTCTTGGAATTTCGTCGTCTGCGGCGGCCGTCCACAGCGTCCAAAGCCACGCCTTCAGGTCTGGCGGATTTGTATCTTCCACCTTTTGCCACCACCATTCCCTTGTCCACAGCTTTCATCAGGGCAAGGGCGACGTCATTTTCGGTGATTTCTGGTCCAGTCTTGCAGTTATTTTGTAGGTAGTTGGTGATGCCCTTCGTGGTGGCCCCTTCGGTTTCATGGATTGCCTGGATAGCCTCCACTACTTTCCCCGCCAGACGCGGGTTTCTTCTCTTTTCTACTCCCTTTGCCGCCATTGTTTGGCAGGATTTAGATGTTACGGGCGGAGAACCCGGCTTAAAACTGAAGCTGATGAACCAATGCAATCATTGTTAAGGTCAATCCATACATTTCTTTCTGCCAGCAGGTGTGAAGTTGGTGTTGTTTCTACCAGCACTTGGTCAGGAGTTGACAGCCCTAGAAAAGAAAATCATATTACAATCTAGGACTCACAGATCTAATTTTTAAAAACCATTTGATAGATTGAAACCTATTCCCTTTAATTAATATTTTTGCTGGTTGCTAAACACAAATAAGGTTTCATTCTCTTTTGGCAA